>NW_026020899.1:0-29573 GCF_019186545.1 Solanum stenotomum
AAGGGAATGCTTTAAGAATACCACAAATCACGAGGAAAAAGTCACTAAGCCTAAATGACCATACCTTTGCACTCAGCCCAGTTACAAGCCTTAGAAAGACCTTTTTGATCTTGAGTAGGCTAGATCGAAAGTCAATTGGAAAATAAGGGCAAACTTATGGGTGAAAATATGCATTGTGTTCCTCTTTTTTGAGTGTTAGCATTGTATCTGATTCCTGATCTTAAATTGACTCATATCTGTGTGTGAATATGGAGTCATTCTTTGTGCGTGGACATTTAGATATTTTTGTTGAGCTTGAACTTGCACAAGTAGAAAGTATTGCGAGCATGAGAATCTTTGGTGATGGTGTGTCATAATTTGAATCTTTGAGTACACATTTGATTCGTGCATAAGTAAATTGAGACTTATTGTGTGCATTCATGATTTAGACTTGTGTAGAACTGTTTGAGGCACCCTTTTTGAGCGGCTGAACTTGAGTTTGCTTGAGGATAAGCAAAAGTTTAAGTTGGGGGTGTTGATGAGTCCACAAATTGGACTCATTTAGGGCTTTATTTTAATGGAAATAGTGTCCTTGAATGCTTGTTTTATCTCAATACCTGATTAAAATGCTGAAGTTTCAGGTATTTGAAGTTTTAGTGGAAGCATGGACACTTAGGCGCAAAACTAAGCAAATAGGGCTGAAAAGAACAAGAAATGGAATCCTGCAGATCGCCGAGTTTAACTTGGCGAGTCTCCGAAAAGACATGAACCACCCTTCGTTCTAATACGCGAAGCCTTGAAAGAAGTGGATCAAAAGGCAAGGAAATGAGCAGTCGGCGAGTCGCCGATCAGTTCCGCAAAGAAGTATTGTGCCGCCCAATGATCCAGAATGAGAGGATGCTAAAGGCAAGACACTGAAGGCGATGAGCTGACCAGAAGACAGATCACCGAGTTCATCGGCGATCTCGACTAATGTCGCCGAACAATCCTCCACAGCACAATCTGTGAAAACTATAAATACTAGTTAGTGTGGAACAATTATTATAATTATTTTCACTTTAGAACATACTTTAGCTGATATTTTTCTCTCAAGTTCGGAGAGAGTTTTGTGCAGACTTGAAGAAATGAGTTCTTCTTCCCCAAGTTGGTAGTGGGTCTTCTCTATTCATTTTTCTTTGCTTAATTTAAGGTTTAATTTCTTATACCCAGCTAATTTCATTATCATATAGGTATAATTTCTTATTTCTTGTTGTGTGGCTAAAACCCCCCATTCTTGGGGTGTGATTTAGCAAATATGGGTTGATATTCTTGTTGGGTTTCGCTTGTTGATAGGTTATATGTATTTTAATGGTAATTTCACCTAGTGGTTGTGGTTTAATATAAGGGGTTTGTAGTTGCAAATACAAAACCACCCATGTGTTTTCGGCTTGCCCAAGAGGGAGGTCGCGAAACCAAAACCACTAGACTGATGACCTAAGGAGTGGGTCGACATGAGGTTCAATCCGAGAGGGTGAGCCCTAGTCCCATATCCTAACACTCAGCTCGAGAGAGAGAGTGAGGTAAGGCGTAGGCAGGTTTTTATGCGGCAAATGGGCATCCGAGAGGAACATTTTTGAAATGGGGTAAGTTGCCCGAGGGGGAACTTATTTCCATTTAAAGCTTAGCTTAGTCACTATTGTCTTGCAAATTTCCTATTTAAAGCATGTACTAAACGATTTATCTCGACTTGTATTGCGGTCACATCCCAAAAACATTTCCCCATACTTTATTTTCTTGTTTATTTTTCAGTTTTATCACTTGTTACAAAACCCCCATTTGATATTTGACACTTTTGTGTCACCCCCTTTTAATTTACAATGTCATTTATCGCGAATGTCTTTAGCTACGACTAGTTAGAATGTAAATTCTATTTTTCTATCAATTCTCAAAACCGCTCCCTTGGGACACGACCCCAACCCTTGGTTGTGTTACTATATTGTCGACGATCATAGACATTCATACCATATGATAGTGTCGTTGGTCACGATAAGCATTAAAATGGCGCCGCTGCCGGGGAGTGGTGTAATTTGAGAATTTTTAGATTAGTAGAATTTTTGTTTTTTTTAGTCGTAGTTTACTAACTTAACTTGTAGTTTTGTTTCATTGTCTATATTGAAACAAATGAAGGGAGTATGGAGAGCAGCACTCGGGAGCTAATGGAGTTTCTCTTATTAGAGGTAATGATATTCTGGGAGCGTATCCTCACCTTCAAGCAATTGAAGGGTGAACGGATTCACAAGTCATGGGCAAGGTTTAATGAACTGATCAATCAATGCCCAAATTATGACATTCCCGACATAGCTCTCCTTGACTGTTTCTGCAGAAGTCTTGATCCTGGAATTAAGAGGTTGGTCGATCAACTCATTCCGGGAGGCATTGCAAAACAACCATGTGTGATAACAGCCCAACTATTTAATCAAATGGCTGAAACGAACCAAGAAGTAGAACAGGACTTGATGTTGGCCACCCTAATGACTCAGATAGATGAGTTGGCTAAAAAGATGGTGAAAATCGAAATCCAGTGTAAGGGGAAGGATAAATACATCCCTCCTCATGAGCGAAGAAGTCTCAAGGATAATGAGGTTAAACACCTTGTGGGAATGCTCTCAATCATTCTCCATAAGGTCACTGAGTAAGATAGAGAGCTGAAAGGAATGAATGAAGACATTGAAGGAATGAAACAGATGATTTGGTCTCATTCCAGAGTTGTCCAAGCTGCTCGAGAATCTCATGGGCTATGCGTCACCCGATATCCACCCACAACAAAATAGGGGGTTGCCTAGTGATACTATGGTTAATCCCAAAAATGGAGTTTGAGTGCTGACTTGCTCGTGCCACGATGTTAACTAAGGATCTACCTGGGAGGCAACCCAAGGTTTTAATCTTCTTCAATTATTATGTTAGAATAATGGTGTGTTGATTGTGCAGGTTAAAATGAGGAAAGTGTTGAAAAGTGCAGGTTGGCAAGCTGAAGATCCAGTAGGCAAATTGTGAAAATGGTTGGCGATCCCGCTATTGTTCACCATTTGGACCTATTCATAAAATGGAGGCCCTGTAAAACTCGGCATGTCAAGTGACTAATCGGCGTGTCCCCGAGTGGTTCGGTGACCTCAACTAATGTCGCCGAATGGGCAAAACTGGACTATTTTAAAGGCCAATGGTTTCAAAGTTTGACAAATTTCCATTTTCCACTATATTTCAACATTTGCAAATCTATACCTAGTAACTAATTTTCACTATCTTTGCATCTCTGGCATTTTAGTCATCGATTGGTGTTCGAACTAGGGATTACATTGCCTCCTAGCATTTCAATATCCATTTGAACGGCATAAAAGGTTGGTATTAGGCGACTCGCTGAAAGACCTCTGGTCCGCCCTTTGTCTACACCATAGTATTATCTATGTAAGGCACTCAGCGAACCGCCGAAGTAGTTGCGCACTTCGTCAACTGGTTGAACGAAGTTATTTTGCAATTGAATTGCCTTGCTTTTGTCTGAATACTTTCTAACTTTTTCTCGAAGCTTTGCAGAAATGGCTAGACCGAGAGTAGCTGGAAGAGATATGCCACCTCGATAAACAAGAGCGAAAACTTTCAGAAAAAATACAAAGGCAACAAATCCTCCCAAAATGGATAATGAGGGCAAGAAGCCTAGTGCCAGTAAGAGAACAAATCCCCGAGAGCCCACTATTCCCTCGTGGAAACATGGATTTTTCACATCAATCCACTCTTTTTTGGAGGCTCATGACTTGGACATTCTTAGTAAGTTAGCTGCAGCTGAATCTTCTGAAGAAGCTCCGGGGGCCATTATCAAATTCGAGGTTGACACATCGGGCACTGATGCCCAGATAGATGGATTTGCCAAGATCACCTTTTTACCTACCTCTCCGTTCTTAGTTATCTTTCAAATCTTTGGATATTTATTACTTGCATATGAGGACAAACACTCTTCATTAGGTGGGGTGAGGCCCAACTTTGTGTGTTATTTGGATATGTGGGCTATCTATTTTAATTTGTGTTTTAAATACTACCTTTTTGTAGATGTTTGAGTTTATGGCTCATGTTGTTTTACTTGCAAAATAATTTTGATCATTTCTGAATTTTTTTTACGCCATCTCTTGTGCTGAAAGTGGCTGTTCTTTTGCAAAAATTTAAATCTCGGTTTCGATCAATATCGATGACTTGAATAGTGTTGTAATTTGGACAAACATGAATGCACGGTTACGACGAGGCCAAATGAAGTTACCTAGACAATATGTGCAGTCTTTGCATCTCGTTGTGACTAGCCATTTATCAAATTGATTTTCTTGTGATGCCCATTGCACACTAGCAAACGTGTGTAGTCTTGTTTGACTGAAGTATCGATGCCTTGTGTGATTAGCTTACTTTGAATCATGCATGAATAAAGCTAGAATTTGCCCTATTAGTCTGATTCATTTAGAAAGGTGTACTCTTGAGAAGATCTTAAGCAATTTTAAAGAGTGTGAGCCAATTTGACATATACCTCTTTTTGTGACCTACCTGTGAGCGTGTGAAATTATTTTGAACACCTTTGAGCCATATCTTTCTTTAGAAGAAGCTTGATAAACCCTAGACCTTACTTAATCCGCTACCTATAATCCTCTTGATTTGTGTTTTAGTGAATAGCCAACTTAGGACAAAAAGCCTAAGTTGCGAGTGTGGTGAAAAGGAAAAGGAAAAGTCAAGAAATGCTATAAGAAGTCCCCCTTTACCCATGTTGCAGAACAATGGATCCCTCCAACAAAAAAAATTGAAAAAGAAATTTGTGGAATAAAGTACAAAGGATATTGGGGTTCCAAGCAACTCATGGAGAGTGAATAAAAACATGACTTAAAAGCACTAGAAAAAGAAGTGATAAAGGAAAAAAAGGGAATGCTTTGAAATTACCACATCTCACGAGGAAAAAGTCACTAAGCCTAAATGACCATACCTTTGCACTCAGCCCCGTTACAAGCCTTAGAAAGACTTTTTTGATCTTGACTAAGATGGATCGAAAGTCAATTGGAAAATAAGGACAAACCTATGGGTGAAAACATGCACTGTGGTCCTCTTTTTTAGTGTGAGCGTTGTATCTGATTCCTGATCTTAAATTGACTCATATCTGTGTGTGAATATGGAGTCATTCTTTGTGCGAGAGCATTTATATATTTTTGTTGAGCTTGAACTTGCACAAGTAGCAAGTATTGCGAGCAGAGAATCTTTAGGGATAGTGTGTCATAATTTGAATTTTTGAGTACACAATTGATCTATGAATAAGTAAATTGAGTTTTGTTGTGTGCATTCATGATTTAGTCTTGTGTAGCACTGTTTGAGGCAACCTTTTTGAACGACACATTTAGGGCTTTATTTAATGGAAATAGTGTCCTTGAATGCTTGTTTTATCTCAATACCTGATTAAAATGCTGAAGTTTCAGGTATTTGAAGTTTTAGTGGAAGCATGGACACTTAGGAGCAAAATAGAGCAAACAGGGCTGAGACGAACAAGAAATGGAATCCTGTGGATCGCTAAGTTCAACTTGGCGAGTCGCCCAAATGACATGAACCGCCCTTCGTTCCAGTAGGAGAGGCCTTGAAGGAAGTGGATCAAAAGGCGAGGAAAGGAGCAGTCGATGAGTCGCCGATCAGTTCCGCGAAGCAGTACTATGTCGCCCAATGATCCATAATGTGAGGATGCTAAAGGCAAGACACTGAAGGAGCTGAGTTGACCAAAAGGTGGATCGCCGAGTTCATCGGTGATCTCGACTAATGTCGACGAACAATCCTCCGCAGCACAATCTGTGAAAACTATAAATACTAGTTAGTCTGGAACAATTATTATAATTATTTTCACTTTAGAACATACTTTAGCTGATACTTTTCTCTCAAGTTTGGAGAGGGTTTTGTGGAGACTTGAAGAAAGGAGTTCTTCTTCCCCAAGTTGGAAGTTGGTCTTCTCTATTCATTTTCCTTTGCTTAATTTAAGGTTTAATTTCTTATACCCAGTTGATTTCATTATCATGATAGGTATAATTTCTTATTTCTTGATTTGTGGCTAAAAACTCCCATTCTTGGGGTTTGATTTAGCAAATATGGGTTGATATTCTTGTTGGGTCTTGATTGCTGATAGGTTAGATGTATTTTAATGGTGATTTCACCTAGTGGTTGTGGTTTAATCTAAAGGGTTTGTAGTTGCATATACAAAGCCACCCATGTGTTTTCGGCTTGCCGAGAGGGAGGTCGTGAAACCAAAACCACTAGACTGATGGCCTGAGGAGTGGTTCGACATAAGGTTCAGCCCTAGAGGGGGAGCCCTAGTCCCATATCCTAACACTCAGCCTGAGAGAGTGAGTGGGTTAAGGCGTAAGCTGGTCTTTATGCGGCAAATGGGTGTCTGAGAGGAACGCATACGAAACGGGGTAGGTTTCCTGAGAGGGAACTTATTTCCATTTAAAGCTTAGCCTAGTCACTATTGTCTTGCTAATTTTCTATGTAAACCGTGTATCCAACAATTTATCTCAACCTGTATTGCGGTCACATCCCAAGAACCTTTCCCCATACTTGCTTTTCTTGTTTATTTTGCTATTTTATCACTTGTTACAAAACCCCTATTTGATATTTGACACTTTCGTGTCACCCCTTTTAATTTACTAGTTCGAATGTAAATTCTATTTTTCTATCAATTCTCCAAACCTCTCCCTTGGGACACGACCCCAACCCTTGGTTGGGTTACTATATTATCGACGATCATAGACACTCATACCGTAGGATAGTGTCATTGGTCACGATTAGCATCAAAATGGCACCGCTGCCGGGTAGTGGTGTAATTTGAGAATTTTTAGTAGAATTTTTGTTCTTCTTAGTCGTAGTTTACTAACTTAACTTGTAGTTTTGTTTTCTTGTCTATATTGAAGCAGAAGAAGTGAGTATGGCAAGCAACACTCGGGAGCTAATGGAGTTTCTTTCATTAGAGGTAATGATATTTCAGGAGCGTATCCTCAACTTCAAGCAATTGGAGGGTCAACGGATCCACAAGTCATCGGCAAGGTTTAATGAACTGATCAATCAATGCCCAAATCATGACATTCCCTACATAGCTCTCCTTGACTATTTCTACAGAAGTCTTGATCCTGGAAATAAGAGGTTAGTCGATTAATTCATTCCGGGAGGCATTGCGAAACAACCATGTGTGATAGTAGCCCAACTGCTTAATCAAGTGGTTAAAACGAACCAAGAAGTAGAAAAGGACTTCATGTTGGCTGCCTTAATGACTCAGATGGATGAGTTGGCTAAGAAGATGGTGAAGATCGAAATCCAGTGTAAGGGGAAGGATAAATACATCCATCCTCATGAGCGAAGAAGTCTTAAGGACAATGAGGTTAAATGCCTTGAGGGAATGCTCTCAATCATTCTCAACAAGGTCACTGAGCAAGATAGAGAGCTGAACGGAATAAAGAAAGTCATTGAAGGAATGAAGCGGATGATTTGGTCTTATTCCAGAGTTGTCTGGTTACTCAAGAATCTAATGGGCTATGTGCCACCCGATCTCTTCCCACAACAAAGTAAGGGGTTGCCTAGTGATACTATGGCTAATCCCAAAAATGGAGTTTGAGTGCTGACTTGCGTCGTGCCACGACATTAACTAAGGCTCTTCTTGGGAGGCAACCCAAGGGTTTAATCTTTTTCAATTATTATGTTAGAATAATGGTGTGTTGACTCTGCAGGTTAAAATGAGGAAACTGTCTAAAAGTGCAGGTTGGCAAGCTGATGATCAAGTTGGCAAATTGTGGAAATGGTTGTCGATCCTGCTATTGTTCGCCATTTGGACCTCTACATAAAATGGAGGCCCTGTAAAACTCGACAAGGAAAGTGACTAATTGGCGTGTCGCCAAGTGGTTCGGTGACCTCGACTAATGTCGCTGAATCGGTAACAACTGGACTGTTTTAAAGGCCAATGGTTTCAAAGTTTGACAAATTTCCATTTTCCACTCGATTTCAACTTTTGCAAATCTGTACCTAGTAAATAATTTTCATTATCTTTGAATCTCTGACATTTTAGTTATAGATTGGTGTTCGAACTAGGGATTACATTGCCTCCTAGCATCTCCATATCCATTTGATCGGCATAAAAGGTTGGTACTTCGAACCCCGAATTCATTTCCTCAAAATTTATACTGAAATGTAATGTCATTACTTTTATGATGTGTGTTGGGCCTCTCTGGTAGTATTAGAATATTTGTTTGCCTGTTACGTTCGCAAATTTTTCCAGTACGAAGTTAAATAGTTAATTCCTGAAGGTTGCACTTTAAATTAGATAAACAATTCATGGGTTGTGCCTAATTGTCAATGGATCTAAACCTACTTTGAGTTGTGCATGACTTAAATTTATTTTCGGGGGTTGCGGAGTTGAATTCGAAAGTTGGGTGAAAGGCAGGTGCGTTGGGTCATTTGGCGAGCTGGGTCGAACTCGCCGACTCACTCAGCGATTCGCCTTATATGTCCATCTTGCCTTTAATTTAATGCCAAATATGATGATGACTTTTGTAACTTTCAGCAAGAAGCCTTTGATCGCCAAAAGTATTAGGCGACTCGCCGAAAGACCTTTAGTCCACCCTTTGACTGCACCTTTGTATTCTTTATCCAAGGCACTCAGCGAACCACCGAAGTAGTTGTGCATTTCGTCAACTGGTTCAACGAAGTTATTTTGCAATAGAATTGCCTTGCTTTTGTCTAAATACTTCCTAACTTTTTCTTGAAGCTTTGCAGAAATGGCTAGACCTAATGTAGCTGGAAGAGATATGCCACCCCGACAAACAAGAGCGAAAACTTTCAGAAAAAATACGAACGCAACAAATCCTCCAAAAATGGATAATGAGGGCAAGAAGCCTAGTGCCAGTAAGAGAACAAATCCCCGAGACCCCACTATTCCCTCGTGGAAACATGAATTCTTCACAGCTATCCACTCCTTTTTGGTGGCTCATGACTTGGACAGTCTTAGTAAGTCAACTGCAGCTGAATCTTCTAAAGAAGATCCGGGGGCCATTATCAAATTTCAGGCTGAAACATCGGGTCCTGATGCCCAGACAGATGGATTAGCCAGGATCACCTCTTTACCTGCCTCTCCGTTCTTAGTTATCTTTCAAATCTTTGGATATTTATTACTTGCATTTGAGGACAAACATTCTTCATTGGGTGGGGTGAGGCCCACCTTTGTGTGTTATTTGGATATTTGGGCTGTCTATTTTAATTTGTGTTTTAAATACTGCTATTTTGTGGATGCTTGAGCTTATGGCTCCTGTTGTTTTACTTGCAAAATAATTTTGATCCTTTCCAAAAAAAAAATTCACCACCTCTTGTGTTGAAAGTGGCTGTGCTTTTGCAAAAACTTAAATCTCAGTTTCGATGAATACCGAAGACTTGAATAGTGCTATCATTTGAATAAACATGATTGCACGGCTACGACGAGGCCAAATGAAGTTACATAGACAATATGTGCACTCTTTGCATCTCGTTGTGACTAGCCATTTATCAAATTGATTCTTTTGTGATGACCGTTGCACACTAGGAAATGTGTGTAGTCTTTCTTGACTAAAGTATTGACACCTTGTGTGATTAGCTTACTTTGAACCATGCATGAATAAACGTTGAATTTACCCTATTAGTCTAATTGATTTAGAAAGGTATACTCTTGATATGATCTTAGGCAATTTTATTGAGTACACAATTGATCCGTGCATAAGTAAATTGAGTCTTGTTGTGTGCATTCATGATTTAGTCTTGTGTAGCACTGTTTGAGGCACCCTTTTTGAACGGCTGAACTTGAGTTTGCTTGAGGACAAGCAAAAGTTTAAGTTGGGGGAGTTGATGAGTCCACAAATTGGAATCATTTAGGGTTTTATTTTAATGGAAATAGTGTCCTTGAATGCTTGTTTTATCTCAATACCTGATTAAAATACTGAAGTTTCAAGTATTTGAAGTTTTAGTGGAAGCATGGACAATTAGGCGCAAAACGGAGCAAATAGGGCTGAAAAGAACAAGAAATGGAATCCTACAGATCGCCAAGTTCAACTTGGTGAGTCGTTGAAATGACATAAACCACCCTTCCTTCCAGTAAGCGAAGCCTTGGAGGAAGTGGATCAAAAGGCAAGGAAAAGAGCAGTCGGCGAGTCACCGATCAGTTCCGTGTAGCAGTACTGCTCCGCCCAATGATCCATAATGCGAGGATGCTAAAGGCAAGGCACTGAAGGCGATAAGCTGACCAAAAGGCAGATCACGACGTTTATCGACGATCTCGACTATTGTCGCCGAACAATTCTTCGCGACACAATCTGTGAAAACTATAAATACTAGTTACTGTGGAACAATTATTATTATTATTTTCACTTTAGAACGTACTTTGGCTGATATTTTTCTCTCAAGTTTGGAGAGGGTTTTGTGGAGACTTGAAGAAAGGAGTTCTTCTTCCCCAAGTTGGTAGTGAGTCTTCTCTATTCATATTTGTTTGCTTAATTTAAGGTTTAATTTCTTATACCCAGTTGATTTCATTATCATGATATGTATAATTTCTTATTTCCTGATGTGTGGCTAAAACCCCCATTCTTGGGGTTTGATTTAGCAAATATGGGTTGATATTCTTGTTGGGTCTTGCTTGCTGATAGGATAGATGTATTTTAATGGTGATTTCACCTAGTGGTTGTGGTTTAATCTAAAGGGTCTGTAGTTGCAAATACAAATCCACCCATGTATTTTCGGCTTGCCCAAGAGGGAGGTCGGGAAACCAAAACCACTAGACTGATGGCCTAAGGAGTGGGTCGACATGAGGCTCAGTCCAAGAGGGTGAGCCCTAGTCCCATATCCTAAAACTCAGCTCGAGAGAGTGAGTGGGGTACGGCGTAGGCTGGTCTTTATGCGGCAAATGGGTGTGCGAGAGGAACTCATTCGAAACGGGATCACTTGCCCGAGAGGGAACTTATTTCCATTTACAGCTTATCACTATTGTCTTGCAAATTTCCCATTTAAAGCATGTACCCAACGATTTATCTTAACTTGTATTGCGGTCACATCCCAAGAACCTTTCCCCATACTTTATTTTCTTGTTTATTTTGTTGTTTTATCACTTGTTACAAAACCCCCATTTGGTATTTGACACTTTCGTGTCACCCCCTTTTAATTTACAATGTCTTTTATCTCAAATGTCTTTAGCTACGACTAGTTAGAATGTAAATTCTATTTTTCTATCAATTCTCAAAACCGCTCCGTTGGGACACGACCCCAACCCTTGGTTGGGTTACTATATTATTGACGATCGTAGACATTCATACCGTAGGATAGTGTCGTTGGTCACGATAAGCATCAATTACCAGAAGTTGAATGCGTGGACAGAGAAGGACCACTTTCCTATGCCATTGATGGACCAGATGTTGGATAGACTTGTAGGCAAGGGTTGGTATTGTTTTCTTGATGGGTATTTGGGCTACAATCAGATTTCTATAGCTCCGAAAGACCAAGAGAAGACCACCTTCACTTGCCCTTATAGGACTTGTGCTTTCAAACGGATGCCATTTGGGTTGTGCAATGCTCCAGCGACTTTCCAACGTTGTATGAGGTCGATATTTTCTGATATAGTGGAGGACACTATTGAAGTGTTCATGGATGATTTCTCTATGGTAGGTGACTCTTTTGATCGATGTCTCGATCATCTGTCTGAGGTGCTTAAAAGGTGTGAAGATTGCAATCTGGTGCTAAATTGGGATAAGTGCCATTTTATGGTGAAAGAATGGATAGTTCTTGGTCATCGGATTTCTGATAAGGGTATTGAGGTTGATAGAGCAAAAGTATATGTAATAGAAAAGCTTCCACCACCTATTTCTGTAAAAGATTTTAGAAGTTTTCTTGGGCATGCAGGTTTCTATAGGAGGTTCATCAAGGACTTCTCTAAAATTTCACATCCGTTGTGCAAACTGCTCGAAAAGGAGTATAAGTTTGATTTTGATGATGCTTGTCTGAGAGAATTTGGAGATTTGAAGGAGAAGTTGGTTACTACACGTATCATTATTTCACCGGATTAGGGATAATCGTTTGAGGTAATGTGTGATGCGAGTGGAGTGGCGCTTAGTGTAGTATTAGGACAGAGGAGAGAAAAAAATTCTTCACCCTATTTACTATGCTAGCAAAGCTCTAAATGTGTCCCAGCAGAACTATATTGTGACTGAACAAGAACTTCTTGCGGTGGTTTTCGCATTCGAGAAATTTTGAACCTACTTGCTTGGTACTAAGGTCATAGTGCATACTGACCATTCTGCATTGAGGTAGTTGATGGCGAAGAAGGATGCAAAACTGAGGTTGATTAGATGGTATTGTTGCTGCAGGAGTTTGATTTTGTGGTAAAAGATAGAAAGGGGATCGAAAATCAAGTTGCCGATCACTTGTCCAGATTAAATGAAGAGGCTATGCTAAAGCTTGGTGATATGGTTGAAATTAATGATGCTTTTCCAGATGAACAGGTAGTGATTGCTTCTCATGATCTGATTCCTTGGTTTGCAGACTTTGCTAATTATTTGGCAAGCGATTTGGTGCCCCTAGACTTGTCTTTTCACCAAAGGAAAAAGTTTATGCATGATGTGAAGAAATTCTTTTGGGATGAGCCTTACTTGTATCGTAGTTGTGCTGATGGGATTATTCGTCATTGTGTGCCCGAGGTTGAGATGTTGAGTGTACTTGAAGCATGCCATTCATCGCCTGTTGATGGGCATCATAGTTATATTCGGACTGATAAGATTTTGCAGTGTGGGTACTACTGGCCTACCACCCACCAAGATGCTCATGATTTTGCCATTAATCAGCCCCAACCTTCTCTCAAAATCATCCCCCATATTCCCAAATCCCTTTTTGGTTTCAAAATTCCGGTGTCCGGGCTCGGTGCAACTAGGCGATTAGTTGTGGCATTGCAAGCTTAGTGTTATCACACAATCACACCACTCCTCATTGCTTGTAAGGTAACAAACTTTCCCCTCACTTTGAATTTCGGTTCATAGATTGAATATAGAAAGTCGGGAGTCGGGTCTTGCCTTAGGTAATTAAGTTTGTGTAATTGCATGCTAAAATTTAAGTACTAACACCCTTGGGATGATAAATTGTGATTATGTTGCCTTGATAGTGTGTTAAACCTATCTAAATGCTAGCCTATATGTAAGTTTCGACTTAGAGTTTCGAATCTTGTATGAAATAATTATCAAATTGAGTAATTGGAATCCTGAGAATGACGAACTAGCATGATTAAATGTTGAAATGCATGTTTAGACTAGGATACTATTGAAAATGGTCAAATATGTGGGCTTGAAATTAAAGAATGTCTGAAACCTGGCACATATCTCATCCACGAGACCCCATCTACAGACCGTAAATCAATCTAAGGACCGTAGATCAGGTTTGTGGTTGGATGCACTTGAAAATTTCACCAAGTGTGAAACCACAGAGGTGGACTACGATTCCTAGATCAATCTACGGACCATTCTGTACATCTGTGGTCTCCATCTGTGACCAATATTGTTGGTCCTCTGATCACGGAAGGGTTCCATGGACCGTAGATCAGTCTACGGACCGTAGGTCCCCACTGTAGATGACCACCGTAGCCACTGTCTGAATTTTTTTGGGTCTTTGTTGTTCTTCGTTTTTAGTTCTAAAATTAGTTCGAGTGTGTTTTTAATTAGTTTTGGTACTCATAACTCTTCCATAGGTACTATGGCACCCAAGAAGCTAGTCACCTATACAAAACAGGAAAAGTCAAAATCTACTGCCTCTAGCTTCAGTCTAATCGATGAAGATAACGATGTGGAGACAGATTCGACATACGTTTCTCCCAACACAAGGACCTCTCCCACTGCACCCCGAGTGCCACAGAAGGGTTCCACAGACCGTAGATTAGTCTACGGACCGTAGGTCCCCACCGTAGATGACTACTGTAGCCACTGTCTGAATTTTTTTGGGTATTTGTTGTTCTTCGTTGTTAGTTCTAAAATTAGTTCGAGTGTGTTTTTAATTAGTTTTGGTACTAATAACTCTTCCACATGTACTATGGCACCCAAGAAGCTAGTCACCTATACAAAACAGGGAAAGTCAAAATCTATTGCCCCTAGGTTCAGGCTAATCGACGAAGATAACGATGTAGAGACGGATCTAGCATACGTTTCTCCCAACATAAAGACCTCTCCCACTGTACCCCGAGTCACCAGAGGTACCCCCAGAAGATGATTCCCGACATAGTCACTGTCTCCTAGTTTGGTGAGGAGCACATACTGATCGGGTCACCAATTGGGGCTGCTTGCAGTTC
This sequence comes from Solanum stenotomum, assembly GCF_019186545.1. Lineage (NCBI taxonomy): Eukaryota > Viridiplantae > Streptophyta > Magnoliopsida > Solanales > Solanaceae > Solanum > Solanum stenotomum. The sequence continues at coordinate 14,342 of NW_026020899.1, forward strand.
AGAGAATAGGTTTATATTTAGCTCCAAGTCTGCCCATGGTTCAGGCTCTGAGTCTAGCCATGCTTCAGGGTTCGAGTATGCCCACGCTGAAGGGTCCATTGGTAAATCAGCCACAGGTTCCAGCGAAAATGAACAAGCCGACTCATCTGATGAGGCCACTAGCTTGGAGTCAATACCAGCACCATGGAATGATGACCCTACTCCAGTGGCCGGCAAGCCAAATAGATGGTGTGTTAAGGGCCAATGGCAGATTTATTGGGATGCCAAGATGAAAAATGACAAAGAGAAGATGGCCCGACTTATTACAGAGGAGCGTAGAGTCCTCACGGGGAGCTTGCACACTGTCCCCGACATCCATCGGCTTTTTAAACTTCACAAGTGTGACTGGATGGCTCGAGACCCAGGGACCTATAGCGAGGAGATTGTGCGGGAGTTTTACGCCTCCTATGCTGCCACTCTCCGAGGTTCGATCTCAAGCGGTCCAAGTCCACAGCCCAGGACCCTCTCACTTCCACTATGGTCTGAGATTGTCTGGTGGACATATCACATACCATCATCCTATTTCTCTATGGACCTACCACCGATCACTCTTGGCTACTGAACACAGCAGAGTTTGATTACCGATGAGAGATTGTGAGGGGTGACGCTTTCCAGAGAAATGCTGACCAGCGGGAGACTGTTACACTATGGTTGGCTAAACACATTGTTGCAGATGGCGAGCGTGCGGAGTAGGCCAACGTACCACGGTTGGGTATCCGAAAGGCCATATTAAATTTTGTGGCCAAGTTCTTTTGGTTGTTGTGCGCAACAAAGTGACACCTACAAAGGATGACAACCAACTCACATGGGACAAAGCCGTCATGGTTGCAAAATTAGTAGCAGGATTGGAGATTGACTTTGTCTGCATGCTGCTGATAGAGATTCACGAGCTACTTACCCCTTTCCATGTTTGATTTTTCAGTTGTGCAGGGACTCTGGAGTGACAATCTAGTATTGTGATAGGTTGATCCACTCTACTGGGACTTTGGATATAGGCCTCATTAGAGATGAGGCAAATATGGTGGCACCACACCGAGTGCCCCAGGTTGAGGTACCTCTCTTGGGCACATATCTTACAGACACGGTAGAGCAGGCACATGGCGGTGATCCCATTATACCAGGCCACAGCGATATTGTCCTGACCTCCTCTTCTCAGGCCGCTAGTAGGGCTCCTAGCTCATCCAGGTCCACACCATCGTCAAGAGCTGCCGTTTTCCCGATGGCCAGAGTACAGAAATTAAAAGCTCAGATGGCCACGCTGCTGCACCACATCCAGCCTTGGATGCAAAAGTCAATAGCAGAGTCTGAGGACAAAATAGAAAAAAGGGTGGCAAAGCAGACAGAGCAGCAGATCCAGGCAGTTCATAAACACCTGGATACGTTTGAGTTGAGGTTTCTGCCCCGACATCGAGCTTTCCTCCATCCGAGCGGAGTTGGCTAGTCTCCGAGCTGATGTGGATGCCATTCTTGAGATTCCTCCGAATGAACCAGATTATGCACCGATGGTATTGTCTGAGGATACTGTTCTTGATACCTTATTCAGCGTGGACGCATAGACACAGCCCAATCCCACATGTGCTCATGGCAAGAGGCACCGTTCTAGTCACCCTTCTGAGACCGTTAATGATGCTCGAACTAGAAAAAGAGAGCGTAAAGAGAAGGAGCAGGCTAGAAAAACATCGATATTAGATGAGGAGTTGCGCCAGAAAAGGGCGCTTGAGGCTGATGCTGGGGCATCGAGTTCTGTGCCTGTGAGGATTGATGTGAGCACCACTAATGGTGCAGCTAGAGTTGCAGATAGCACTACTGATGGTGTTGTCCTTGTTGATGCGGGCACTACTGAGGGTGACCCGAATGTTGATTTAGCGGGCTCTGGGTATCCGGACCCACCCGCTTTTTGATAGGTCTTCGGCGCTATGTGTCACCTAATCCATTATTCTTTACTTTTTCTGTGTATTGGGGACATTTGCACCATATTTTGTTGGGGGTGGGGTAAATGGATTGTGAGTGATAGGGTGAAATCTGAGTAACCTAACTCATAATCCTCTCTTGGGGTTTTCTTGCCTGTGTTCTTTTCCCTCAAGAGACTGTTTAATTTATGTTGAATCGGCATGTGTTAGGATCGTATGTGTAGAAACATGAAAAAGAATGAAGCATGATAGGTTGTGAAAAATGATACCCATAAAAAATTTGTGATGTGTGCTAGAATTTCTAAGCTAAGATAAGTTGAATGTGTTGGTTCTGAGTATGACATGATAATGAATCAACTTAATGGCATAACTTAAGCTAAAACTTGAACTAGGTAATCTGATAATATGATAATGAAACTATGTGCCAAGAGTGTGCGAGAATAGTTGATTGTTCAAACAGTGTGTGTGCCAATCTAGAACTTGCCCATTTTTCTTTCGGTTTCCTCTTTCATAGCCACCCTCAACTTATGGATTTTCCATTGGTTGAGGTGCACAATACCCGATGTCGGATCAGGACCAAGATTGAAGTTACTTTTTACATTAGCCACCCTCAACTTAGGCTTTTGGCCTAAGTCGAGGTGCACATGTCCAAGGAGGGACCGGGGCCAACATAGTAGATTATGGGAAGGTGAGTTAGGTGTTTAGAAAGAAATGATCTAATTTAGGCTCAAAGCATTTGTATCAAAGGGAGCATTTATTTCATTTGGTTGGCTTCTTCTTTTAGGCAATTTGTGGACTTATCAGAACAAGGGTGGCAAAGAGTAAAAACACATTTCAAGTTTTAAGAAGTTTTCATAAAAGCAAAGTGGAAGTCTAGACATTGTCTCATCTAGCCATCTATTACAATCAAAGTCTCAAAATAGGGCAACAACCCTTACAATAGAAATCTAAAATAAGTCAAATACAATGAAAGAAATGGAACAACAAGATAGCACCCGTCCTCTGATCCATGAGTACCGGGCAATCTCTCTTTTTGTGGCCACTTTTTCCACACCCACAGCACCCATTCGAGCCAACCAAACATTTGCCTTCATGTTTTCTACCACATTTTGCATAATTAGACCACATAGGAACCACCATTATTTCCTCCTTGAGGTTTAGGGTTAGGCACCCTATCATTGTTGACCTTTGGGGGAGCATTAGAGGAGCCTTGGTTGGAGAAACTTTGCTTGACCCTTTGCCGACCTTGCCCATCGGACTTAGCATTGGAGAAATTCCCTTAACCGGTTCTAGGTCTCATCACCTCCCTATTCTAGTCTTGGAGTTTCTCATCTTCCATTTGTTGAGCATACACCATGAGACGGGATATATCCATGATATCATGAAGCATTGCCAAACGACATTCTTTTCTTACCAATCTAGACACTCCCGTCACATACCTACTCATCTCATCGCTAGAGTCCGCCACCATAGCCGGAGCATACTTGAACAATTCGGTAAACTTTAGATAGTATTCTTGAACACTCATACCTCCTTGACGAGGGTTGATAAATTCTTCCACCTTGACTTCCCCTTTCTCTCGGGGAATCAACCTATCAAGGAATGCTTTCTTGAACACCTCCCAATTTATGGGACCCGATTCTACCGGCCTATTCCTCTTCCATTGAGTATACCATACTTGAGCCAAACCCTTCAATTGGTAAGCGGCTAGCTCCGTTTTCTCTACCGAAGTCACCCCCATGGCATCAACTATCTTGTAAACCTCTTCCATAAATTCTTGAGGATCCTTTCCCACTTTGGAACCAAGAAACACGGGAGGGTTCATTCTTGTAAAATCTCTCAACCTAGAAGCAGCAGAATTCGCAATAGGGTTCACATGGAGCCCAACATCCCTACTGGATTGAGCCGTCATAACTTGGGCTTAAGTTGTCATGGCTTGAGCTTGGGTCGTTATGGCTTGAGTTATCATTTTCATAGTAGATCTAAATTCCTCTTGGGTCACATTCTCGACCAAGGGATCAACTGGGGCTTGATTCCCTTGAGGAGGAACTTGATTACCTTGAAGAACTCCTTGATTCAGATTCTACTCTTCCACCCTTCTAGTATTCGCCCTTCGCGTATTCATTTCCTGAAGACACAAGAGAAGGATTAGGAGAGGGACTTTGATAGAGTTAAACTCTATGGCACGACTCAATAGTAATGAAAGAAGTGAAATTTTCTAAACATCTTATAATCTCTCACTCATAAGTGTGGCACGCTTCACACTCATGAACAAGACTCTACTAGACATGGCTTATGAGACATCATCCTAGAATTATTCTAAACCTTTTTCTTTGATTACCAAGTTTGTCACGATCCAAGGGTACCCCCTAGACGTAACATGGCACATAACACCCCTAAAGGTACTATGTAAATCACTTAGCATATCATCACATAAGTAAAGAACAATGAAGAGTAAAAACACATTTCAAGTCTTAAGAAGTTTACATAAAAGCAAAGCGAAAGTCTAGACATTGCCTCATCTAGCCATCTATTACAATTGAAGTCTCAAAATAGGGTCACAACCCTTACAATAGAAATTTGAAAAAAAGTCTAATACAATGAAAGGAAAGGAACAACAAATTAACACCCGTCCTCGGATCCATGATGACTCACCACAAGCTAGGAGAATAATCGATCCAAGCTTGTATCAAGGGCAGAACACCTCAAACACCGGAATCTACACTTTGTGGAAAATGTGGAAGAAATATGGGTTAGTACAAAAATGCACTAAGTATGATAGCCATGCATAAAATCCTTGAAATTATGCTAAAAAGGACAGTTTTGGTTGAAATGTATGCACTTTACCAAGTTTATAGTTCATCATGAAAATTATTGTAAAAGCATAAGATACAATCATATTCAACATATTGATAATCATATAATGGAAACAAACCATAAGTACCCTCAAAGCATCCTTGTGCAATATATGAATAAGATCCCATACTCCTACCCACACTAAGGAAAGCTTATTAAGTAACTATAGTTCATAACTCAAATTATAGTTCATATTATCGTAGTGGGATTAGCTTTAACTGACATAGACCATGAGAGCTTAACTGTGGAATCCGGTATATACCCCACACCGAAAAAGGGGTTGTCCTACTTTCCTAAGGCAGAACGAAACTATTAGCTTAGGTGGATCCACTAGCTAAAAGACCTATGAGGGTACATAGTTTATGGGAAAAGGGGATTACTTCTAGAAAACCCGGCTTCTACTAACGTAAGGTCTCTCATTCCAAGAGATTGTTCCTAGAAACCCGATCTCTATTATCGTGAGGACTTCCAACTCATATTACTATCCGCTCGGTGCTAAGCATCATTCCCATTGAGTTTTTATTATAAGGCTTGACTTAAATTGATAATTATGGAAGAGTGTCTTGACACTCAATCCAACAACTCATGCTAAAGCTCCTAGATTCAATAGGTGAGACTAGTCTTCAACCTTAGAATCACTATATGTGATAAACCTTTCACATTGTATGATGTTCATACCTAAGTGTGTACATGAGGATAATCATACAATCAACACAACAATTAGGTTATAGTATATTCACTTTACTCTCAAAGCAATCTAATTGTATACACACAAGTCTCATACACATAGCTAATTCTCATGTTTTACCCTTCAAGGACTATAGATTACACTCAACCAATCTATCAAGATTTAATACATTAGATGTAGATGATAACATGATTTCAACAATTAAACTATTACAAGTACAAATATAGTTACTACAATTCACCCAAATCACATGTCATAAATTAGGGTTATGGGGAATTAATGGATTCATGGGAGATTTTATCATAATACCACCATAAAACAACAATTCAATCATAATATAAGATAATTAAATCATTGAAAACGTTTTTAAAAAGAATCGATGACTTGGAGTGAAAACCCTAGGTTTTGGAAAATTTCCTACTTGAAATTGTAAGTTTGAGGACTCCATGCAAGAAAAAATTCCATGAATCAAAGACTACCATACCTTAGGTGAAGAAATCCAACAAAATCGTGTGAGAAAGCCTCCTTCGTGCAGCCCTGACTTGATCTTCTTCTTCTTCTTTAGAGTTCTAGAGAGATGATTTTGGAGAGGGTTTGTTTTTTATTTGGGGATTTTTGGAGTTATGACTTTAAATGGATTAATTTAGGTGGAAAAATACTTATATAGTTATTTAAAATAGTCTTAAAACGACACCACATAACCATTAAATAAAAAGGAAATCCCTAAAAGACCCCTAGCCTTATTTGCCAAGTGGCAGTTTCAGGCATGACCTACGACTTGGAGACCCACAGACCGTGGGTGGGACCACGACCCGTGCTAGTGAACCGTTCGTCAAGGAACTGGGGGCTGGTTTGAGAGGCTTCACCCAAGAACCCCTCTTACGGGGTGTGGGTGGACCTACGGGGGCGTAGGTTGCCTTCGTGGGTCACTGTCGAGGCAGCCTTCTAGGTCTTTTCCTCAAGGACCCATGGTTGGTCCTTAGGGTTTAGTCCTTGACATTTTAACTCTAAAACATGAAATATTAAGGTACGGGGTGGTATTTAAGGCTCTAATCTTAGCCTACTAGTTTTATGTTAGACATTAGTTTAGTTTATAAATTTTTGGAATGTTACAATATCTCTCCCTTGGGAACATTCATCCTTGAATGATGATCTAGACATCCTACCGAATTAAAGACTCAAGACTAGTAGCCCATCCTGCATGAAACATCAAAATAATGCATAATTCAAAGGAGGAAACATCAACTCCATCTCAAAACATAATCAATGCAGTATAAGGGAGTAGGAACTATGTACATCTAACAACCCAATATGCATGAAACTCAATATTTCTCATATTCATAGGAGGCTTTCTCCAACTAAAATAATGCTCAACACAACATCATGGAGCCAATATGCCAATAGTCTCAAAAGCATACTAAAACAGGTTCATCAACACATCTCATGAAGTCAAATAGGCAACTCATACTAAATGCACAAGAACATAAGGAACATAAATCATGGAAACTCATTTTCTTACTAAACATGAATTTTATCAAGAACATGTATAACGTAAAGAAGTCATAGAAAAACTCATATAACACACATGACTCCCAAAACACTAAAACTCAAGAGGAACTACTTACCTCAAGCTTGATTAGGAGTAGAAGGAAAGAGATGAGGATATCGGGACTTCATATCGGCCTCGGCCTTCCAAGTAGCACCCTCAACTAAATGATTTCTCCATAAAACCTTGACGGAAGCTACTTCCTTAGTTCTCAATCTCTTGACTTGCCAATCAAGGATCTCTACAAGAACGTCTTCATAGGAAATGCTTTCATCAACACCTAACCTTTCTAAAGGAATAATGGACACCGGGTCCGCAATACACTTTTTAAGCATAGAAATATTAAATACCGGGTGAACCGGGGTCAACTCATTTGGCAAGTCCAATTCATAGGCAACTTTCCCAATACGCTTCAAAATTTGATATGGGCCTACATACGGGGGACTAAGTTTCTCCTTCTTGCCAAACCTCATCACACCCTTCATAGGGGAAATTTTCAAATAGACCCAATCACCAACTTCAAATTCTAGGTCCCTTCTCTTCACATCAGCATAAGACTTTTGCCTACTTTGAGTCGTTCTCAACCTCTCACTAATGAGCCGTACTTTCTCAATAGCCTCATAAACCGATTTGGGACCAATAAGAGCAATCTCACCTACCTCAAACCAACCAACCGGAGACCTACATCTCTTACCATACAAGGCTTCAAAAGGAGCCATACCGATACTTGAGTGGTGACTATTATTGTAGGCAAACTCTATCAACGGCAAGTGGTCATTGCAATTACCTTTGAAATCTATAACACACGCCCTCAACATGTCTTCTAAAGTTTGAATGGTACATTCCGCTTGACCATCCGTTTGAGGGTGGAAAGCGGTGCTAAGCTTTACCTTAGTACCAAGCCCCTTTTGAAATGACTTCCAAAAGTGTGAATTAAATTGAGTACCCCGATCCGAAATGATAGATAGAGAAACTCTATGCAACTTCACTATCTCCCTTATATACAACTTGGCGTAGTCTTCCGCCGAGTGGGATACCTTAATGGGAATAAAGTGGGCAGATTTTTTCATCCTATCAACAATGACCCAAATAGAATCATGTTGCCTTTGAGTACGAGGCAAACCCACAACAAAATCCATATTTACCTCTTCCCATTTCCAAGTGGGAATTGGTATATGTTGCAAAAAGCCTCCCGGACTTCGGTGCTCAACCTTAACTTGTTGACAATTAGGACATTTGGCTACAAATTCCGCAATATCTTTTTTCATACCATTCCACCAATAGACTTCCCATAGATCACGGTACATCTTTGTGGCTCCCGGATAAATAGAATATCTAGAACCATGAGCCTCTTCTAAAATTTTCTCCCTCAAACCATCAACATCCAGAACACATAATCGACCTTGGTACCTAAGTACCCCATCTCCCCCTTGGGAGAAAGCCTCACCGGACTTCTTTAGTACCGATTCTTTCAATTCCATTAATATAGGATCAAGTTCTTGTTTAGACTTCACAACTACCACAAAGGAAGATTCTGAGCCATTATGAACCGTGACACCACCCTTAGGGGAATATATTAGTTGGACACCTAAGCGGGCCAATCTATACTTCACGAACCAATTCCTTATTTTCATCCTCTACTTGAACCACACTACCCATGGATAATCTACTAAATGCATCTGCTACTACATTAGCTTTGCCGGGGTGGAAACTGACACTCATGTCATAATCCTTCAAACTTCTAACCACCTTCTTTGTCGGAGATTCAAGTATTTTTTGCAAAACACATATTGAAGACTTTTGTGATCGGTGAAAACATCCACATGGCCCCCATACAAGTAATGCCTCCATATTTTTAAAGCAAATACTACCGCCGCTAATTCAAGATTATGGGTCGGATAATTCTTCTCATAAACCTTAAGTTGCCTTGAAGCATAGGCAATAACCTTACCATGTTGCATGAGCACACATCTCAACCCCACTCTAGAGGCGTCACAATATACAACAAAACCATCGGTACCCTCCGGTAAGGTCAACACCGGAGCAGAAGTAAGTCTATCTTTCAACTCTTGGAAGCTTTTCTCACAAGTATCCGACCACTCAAATTTAGCCTTCTTTTGAGTCAAAGCCATCAATGGAGAAGCAATGGAGGAAAAACCCTCAACAAACCTCCTATAGTAACCGGCCAAACACAAGAAACTTCTAATGTCGGAGGAGTTAGATGTCTAGGCCAACTCTTGACCGTATCCATCTTCTTAGGATCTACCTCAATACCCTTGCTCGATACTATATGACCAAGGAAGGCTACAGACTTTAACCAAAACTCACACTTACTAAACTTAGCAAATAGTTGGTGGTCTTTAAGGATTTGCAATACAATTCTCAAATGGCCTATATGATCATTTTCACTCCTTGAGTAGATCAAGATATCATCAATAAACACAGTCACAAACATATCAAGGTAGTGTCTAAACACCCTAATCATTAGGTACATAAATGCCACAGGGGCATTGGTTAAGCCAAATGACATCACAACGAATTCATAATGCCCATACCTAGTTCGGAAAGTCGTCTTGGGTATATCATTCCCTCTCACCCTTAGTTGGTGATACCCCGAACGAAGATCAATTTTGGATAAATAGATATCCCCTTGAAGTTGATCGAACAAGTCATCAATTCTCGGAAGGGGATATTTATTCTTTATGGTCACTTTGTTCAATTGACGATAATCAATGCACATCCTAAGAGACCCATCCTTCTTCCTAACAAACAACACCGGAGCACCCCAAGGAGAGATACTTGGACGAATAAAACCCTTTTCTAGCAAATCCCTTAATTGTTCCTTCAACTCTTTCAACTTAGCCGGAGCCATTCTATAAGGAGGAATGGAGATAGGTTGTGTATCCGGTAAAAGATCAATGCCAAAATCTATTTCCCACTCGGGAGGAATACTGGCAAATCGTTGGGAAAATTTCCCAGAAACTCAATCACTATCGGAATCGACTCTAGAGAAGGGGTTTCAGACTCAATATCCATGACCCTAAAAGGATGGTAAATACACCATTTGGGGATCATTTTCCTAACTTTGAGTCAAGAAAAAAATTGACCTCTAGGGATAAAATTTTCCCCTTTCCACTCTAAAATAGGCTCATTTGGGAATTGGAATTTGACCACCTGGGTCCAACAATCTATAGAGGCATAACATGCATGTAACCAATGCATACCCAAAATCACATCAAAATCTAACATGTCTAATTCTACCAAATCCACCAAGGTAACTTTATGAGACAAGGAAATAGGACAACTCCTATAGACTCTTTTTTCCACTATCAAGTCACCAATCAGGGTAGAAACCGAAAAAGGTTCAACTAACACTTCGGGGAGTATTTCAAACTTTATGGCCACAAAAGGTGTAACAAAGAACAAAGTGGCACCGGGATCTAACAAAGCATGTACATCAATAGAAAAGACTTGTAACATACCGGTCACCACATCTGAGGAGCGCTCTTGGTCACCTCGGGATTGAAGAGCATAAAAGTGGTTTGGCTTTTGAGCATTGGAGTTGGAATAACTTGGAGGAGTTTGTTTGCCTTCACTCCCCTTGGCCATGAGTACTGGGCAATCTCTCTTCTTGTGGCCACTTTTTCCACACCCATAGCACCCATCCGAGCCAACCAAATATTTTCCTTCATGTTATCTACCACATTTTGCACAATTAGGCCTAGCCACATAGGAACCACTACTTTTTCCTCCTTGAGGTTTAGGGTTAGGCAACCTATCATTGTTGACCCTTGGGGGAGAATTAGAGGAGCCTTGGTTGGAGAAACTTTGCTTGACCCTTTGCCGACCTTGCCCATCGGACTTAGCATTGGAGAAATTCCCTTCACCGGTTCTAGGTCTCTTCACCTCCCTATTCTTATCTTGGAGTTTCTTTTCCTTCATTTGTTAAGCATACACCATGAGACGGGATATATACATGATATCACGAAGCATTTTCGAAAGACATTCTTTTCTTACCAATCTAGACACACCCGTCACATACCTACTCATTCTTGTAAAATCTCTCAACCTAGAAGACGCAGAATTCACATTAGGGTTCACATGGGGCCCAACATCCCTATTGGATTGAGCCGTCATAGCTTGGTCTTGAGTTGTCATGGCTTGAGCTTAGGTCGTCATGGCTTGAATTATCATTTGCATAGTAGATTTAAATTCCTCTTGGGTCACATTCTCGGCACGGGATCAACTGGAGCTTGATTCCCTTGAGGAGGAACTTGATTACCATGAGCGACTCATTGATTCAGATTCTACTCTTCCACCCTTCTAGTATTCGCCATTCATGTATTCATTTCCTGAAGGCACAAGAGATGGATCAGGAGAGGGACATTTATAGAGTTAACTCTATGGCACGACTCAATAGTAATGAAAGAAGTGAAATTTCATTAACATCTTATAACCTCTCACTCATAAGTGTGGCACGCTTCACACTCATGAACAAGACTCTACTAGACGTGGCTTATGATACATCATCCTAGAATCATTATAAACCTTTTGCTCTGATTACCAAGTTTGTCACGATCCAAGGGTACCCCCTAGATGTAACATGGCACATAACACCCCTAAAGGTACTATGTAAGCCACTTAGCATATCATCACATAAGTAAAGAACAATAAAGAGTAAAAACACATTTCAAGTCTTAAGAAGTTTTCATAAAAGCAAAGCGAAAGTCTAGACATTGTCTCATCTAGCCATTTATTACAATTGAAGTCTCAAAATAGGGTCACAACCCTTACAATAGAAATCTGGAAAAAAAAGTCTAATACAATGAAAGGAAAGGAACAACAAGATAGCACCCGTCCTCGGATCCATGATGACTCACCACAAGCTAGGAGAATAGTCGATCCAAGCTTGTATCAAGGGAAGAACACCGAAACCTACACTTTGTGGAAAATGTAGAAGAAATATGGGTTAGTAAAAAAATGCACTAAGTATGATAGTCATGCATAAAATCCTTGAAATCATGCTAAAAAGGACATTTTTGGTTGAAATGTATGTACTTTACCAAGTTTATAGTTCATCATGAAAATTAGTGTAAAAGCATAAGATACAAGCATATTCAACATATTGATCATCATATAATGGAAACAAACCATAATTACCCTCAAAGCATCATTGTGTAATGCATGAATAAGATCCCATACTCCTATCCACACTAAGGAAAGCTTATTAAGTAACTATAGTTCATAACCCAAATTCTAGTTCATATTATAGTAGTGAGATTAGCTTTAACAGACATACACCATGAGAGCTTAATCGTGGAATTTGGTATATACCCCACACCGAAAAATGGGTTGTCCTACTTTCCTAAGGCAGAACGAAACTATTAGCTTAGGTGGATACACTAGCTAAAAGACCTATGAGGGAACATAGTTTATGGGATAAGGGGATTGCTACTAGAAAACCCGGCCTCTACTAACGTGAGGGCTCCCATCCCAAGAGATTATTCCTAGAAACCCGGCCTCTACTATCATGAGGGCTTCCATCTCATATCACTATCCGCTCGGTGCTAAGCATCATTACTATTGAGTTTATATTAAGTCTTGACTTAAATTGATAATTATGGAAGAATGTCTTGACACTCAATCCAACAACTCATGCTAAAGCTCCTAGATTCAATAGGTGAGACTAGTCTTCAACCTTAGAATCACTATATGTGATAAACCTTTCATATTGTATGATGTTCATACCTAAGTGTGTACATGAGGATAATCATACAATCAACACAACAATTAGGTTATAGTATATTCACTTTACTCTCAAAGTAATCTAATTGTATACACACAAGTCTCATACACATAGCTAATTCTCATGTTTTTCCCTTCAAGGGCTTTAGATTACATTCAACCAATCTATCTAGATTTACTACATTAGATATAGATGATAACATGATTTCAACAGCTAAACTATTACAAGTACAATTTCATAGTTACTACAATTCACCCAAATCACAAGTCATAAATTAGGGTTATGGGGAATTCATGGATTCATGAGAGATTTTATCATAAAATCACCATAAAACAGCAATTCAATCATAATATAAGATAATTAAATCATTGAAAATATTTTTAGAAAGAATCCATGACTTGGAGTGAAAACCCTAGGTTTTGGAGAATTTCCTACATGAAATTGAGAGTTTGAGGACTCCATGGAAGAAAGCATTCCATGAATCAAAGACTACCATACCTTAGGTGAAGAAATTCAAAAAAATCGTGTGAGAAAGCCTCCTTCTTCCAGCCCTAACTTGATCTTCTTCTTCTTTAGAGTTTTAGATTGATGATTTTGGAGAGGGTTTGGTTTTTGATTTGAGGATTTTTGGAGTTATGACTTTAGATGAGTTAATTTAGGTGGGAAATATACTTATATATTTTTTTAAAAATAGGATTAAAATGACACCACATAACCATTAAATAAATAGTAAATCCCCAAAAGACCCCTTGCCTTAACTGCCAAGTGGCAGTTTCAGGCATGACCTATGACTTGGTGACCCACTGACCGTGGGTGGGACCACAGACCATGCTGGTGAACCATTGGTCAAGGAACTGGGGGCTGTTTTGAGGGGCAAGCCCACAACCCCCACCTACGAGGAGTAGGTTTCCCTCGTGGGTCACTGCCCATGCAGCCTTCTAGGTCTTTTCCTCAAAGACCTATGGTTGGTCCTTAGGGTTTAGGCCTTGACATTTTAACTCTAAAACATGAAATTTTAAGGTACGGGGAGGTATTTTCAAGGATCTAATATTAGCTTACTAGTTTTATGTTAGACACTAATTTAGTTTATAAATTTTTGGAATGTTACAATAGGCTAAATACCCTATCCCCACCAGCCTTCTCGCGGATATATGATATGATCTCTTTCCGCTTAGGTTTGTACATACCTTCCCACTCTAGTTTATCTCTACCAGGGATCTCTAGAGTTACTGTCTTAGAATTACAGTTCAAAAAAAATGATTAGGAGACAACCAAGTCATACCTAATATCATATCAAAGTCTACCATATCCAATATGACCAAATCCACCCAAGTAAGAAAATACACAAACATAACAAAACACAAATGGTATAGATGAGTAGCAACTACAGACTCTCCAACCAGAGTAGAAACACAGATATGGGAATCAAGAATATAACATGCCAATTCAATGCTCAAAGCAAACTCTGCGTATACATAAGAATAGGCAGAACTCGAATCAAACAATACAATAGTCATCCAGTTAGAGACAAGAATAATACATGTTATCATTTTGTGTAACACCTCAGCCTATGGTTTTCTTGGAAAAGCATAACACTAAGCTCTATCATCATTAAGGACGACACCACTGCCTAGTTGCGTCGCTCCTCAGTTTTTGGCCTTGCCATCCTTATGTATATATTTGTGTGTTAGGGTGGCTTCCATCAATAATCTCTTTACATGTCTCCTAAAATTTGTGCACTATCACCCATTACCTTTACACCATTAATATACACATCAAAATAGCTCATAACTAAATAATGACTAGACTTCCCCAATCCACGACACTTAAGAGATTGTTATGTTATTCAGTTAAAGTGGACTAGTCGTGATAATGACATTAATATGTCATCAATTAATTATGGCTCTTTCTTGTAGCCTTATTAACTTCTGCATTGGTTGTGTTACGATCATTTGGTCAAACTTTATAAAGACACCTTGAGGCTTATGTTTGAAAGGCATGTTAAGGCTTCAATTCTTCTTCTGGCATGATTCTGATGCTTAAGCTTATTATGACATGTATATTGCTATTATTTGACTTGTAGCCTTATTCGATAAGTCGACAAAATGGATCCAACTGATTATAGCTTGCTGTCACGACTCGATTTAACAAGTCATGATGGCACCTACTATAACCCGCCAGCAGGTAAGCCAACCCGTAACCCGGAACAACAAGTAATGGGTCTAAGGGTAGAAATTAAACAAGAGTAGGCAAATAACAATATAAACAGGCGGACACAAACCAAAAACATATATACAATTAAAGATCCCTCCCAGAACCTGGAAGTCACTAGTACAGAGCTACTACAAAATGAGTACAAGTCCTAAAACCGGACAACAGAGACTGGACTGTCTCGAAAGGAAAAAGACAAGTCTATATATACAGATGGAGACTGAAATAGTACAAAA
>NW_026020899.1:30214-36323 GCF_019186545.1 Solanum stenotomum
TTTTTTTTTCATTTTAAATGAGTGATAGTAATTGTTCAAATTATAAATCATTCAAATTAAGAAAATAGACACTAAAATTAATTAATCTCCTAAAAGAAAATATATCTTTTTGGGACAAAAAAAATGAAAAGTTTTAATTTGATGCGTGAGAAGTATAAATTTATACTGTATTTTGAATTTTATGCCTATTCAAATTTAATTATATAAAATGAAAGGGATCGAGTATTACATTTTCTTTGTTCAGTAAAAAACATCTTTTGCATTTGTCCATTTTTATTTTTTTTTAGGTGTGAGTCTAATAAAAAAACTTTTTTATTTCATAAAAATAAGAATGAGATATACATACATAATTTTTGAAATCCTATTATTGTACTACTGTGCTTTTTTTTATTTTATATTAGTTGACTCATATTAACTTTGATATACCTTTTTAAAAAATTACAATTAAAGGTATATTTTGTTAAACTAACTTTATTAATGAAATTTTGAAATTCTAAATTTGATTATTACTCTATGTAATTATTTAATATAAAAGTAATATAAATAATTATTTTTTTAGTTCACTAAAATGATGAAATATTTATTTTACGGAAAAGGGTAAAAATGTCTTTAAATCATGTAAAATAAATAAAACGTCCCTCAGTTATTAGGTTAGTCCAAAAATGTTTTTTCTTTCAATATTTTGATCCAAAAAATGTCCTTATTATTACTTAATAGGTCAAAAATGTCCTTTTCTAAATGAATATATTATTACTTTTTTTTAACACATTTTTCCTAGTGATGATTTTTTTTAATTAGAAAATGTTCATCCTACTTTAATTCAAAAAAAATTGAGCAGTAAAAAATATTTTTTATTTTATTAGAAAATTTTAAATGTTTTCTAAATGAAAATTATTGACGGAGTTACTATGATTATATATATATATACCTATATTGTCAGTTAAAAAGGTACATTGAGTTATTCTAATTTAATTGTTAAAGTGAGATTAAGAAGAAAAAACTATTATCTTCTACTTATTTATTAGTTAAAATGATTTTAAAAGAAAGAAAACAAGAATAGTGGTTCTTTAAAGTAATATTTTTAATGTCTTTATAGTAACCTTTGTCATTAATTTTCATTTAGATAACGATAAATATGTTGTAGTAAAATAAAAATATTTTTATTTCTTAATATTTTTTTATGAAATTAAGTATGATGAATATTTTTAATTAAAAATTTCATCATTAGGAAAGTAATATATTTAAAAGGAAAATAAATAATTTTTTTTGGAAAAGAACATTTTTAATCCATTAAGTAATAATAAAGTTATTTTTGAACCAAATCATTGAAGACAAAAATATTTTTGAACCAAAACTATCATCATCTATGAACATTTTTTTGTTTCTTTTACGTAATTTATGAACAATTTTTTTTTATCCCTTTCCATTATTTAAACACAAGAGCAAGTAAAATGGAATGGAGAGAGAGAGTAGATTGTTGTTGTTAACACATTTTTGAGAGAGAGAATACATTATGTGAGTTACTCCTTTGTATAATAATAATTTTCTACTATTAATTTGAAATAGGAATTAAGAAATAATAAATTATAGGGATACCAAATCACTCTTATTAAATATAAATCTAAATATTAAAAGATGATTTGTATTCAATAGCAAAGTAAAAGAGACACAAAATAATAGTTTATTCATTAATTTCATAAACTAAACAAATATTACTTCTTTCGTTCAACAATAGATGTCTCTTATACTATTTTGGGATGTCCAATAATATTTGACCACTTTATGAAATTAATTGATAATTTTATATTTAGTTCCTAATATATCCTTATCATTAATTATAGTCATTTCTTTATTATATTTTCAAGACGTTGTATTTATTATATTCAAAAGATGATATAATAAAATTAGGGTAATGCTAAATGTCTAGAAAATTTGGCCCGAATTTAAAAAAAAACTATAATATCTTTTTATTTTAAAATAAACTGATCTTTTTTTTCTATTATTTAGTTAAAATGTATCAAAATTAAAAAGGTAAAAATGTTCAAAAGAGTAAAATAATATAAGTAAAATACCATTCTAATCAAATTTTCTGATCAAAAGGATTTTTCCATAAAATTACCCTTCTATTATAATGTCTTAATAAGTGTGGAAAGTTAATAATGAATAAATATTATTAGACAGTCAAATTCTTAAACATTCCAAATAATATACCCAATGAATAAGTAAAAATGAATGGATGGAGTAATTAATGGTAATATAGGAAAAGGAGAAGCAATATGGTGAATGAACTTTTATGTGGGGGTTTGGGGAATGCGGGGGACAAAAGATTTATATAATTTTATTGGGATCGGAGAAAATAAAGTAGAAAGTGTGGTAGCAATGATGAGTTTTAAGTGCACATTGTTTTTCATGTAAGAATAAAAAAGTAGAAAGTAACATATGCTTTCTCTCTTTTCTTTCACACTCACCCTTTTATTTTCTTCTATATTTGTTTTTTAAACAAAAAAAAAAAAAACTTTTCTTTACTGCTTTTTAGTGAACCCACTTTTGACCAGTAATGTCTCGCAGTGTTCAGTACAAAAGAAGACTGTTCAATACGAAGAAGCAATGTTTATTTATTTATATAATAATATAGGAAAAATCTTTTGGCCAGAATAATATTTTATCTATGTTATTTTATTTTTTAAATTATTTTTATCCTTTTAAATTTAATATCTTTTTAACTAAAAATGGAAAAAAGATCAGTTTATTTTAAAATAAAAAAATTATAGTTTTTTTAATCTTCTAGCCAAATTCTGGCCAAATTTTCTGGCCATTTAGCACTTTCCAATAATATATAACTGATTTTCTTTAATGTATTTGATATTTAAAATGTTATAATCAAATTAATTGCAGTTTCGAAATAATAGATAAAAATTTAATTAATTGCACCTTATCATAAATAGTTGTACCAAATTATTTGTTAATTTACAAAATAAAGTTAGAATTAATTTTTTAAAAAATCTATTTTATTCTTATAGTTCCATGAAAGTTTATTAAGGGTTAAATTAGTAAAACTATCCATTTAATTTATGTTTTTTAAGGGGCATGTACCAAAAAAAGTGGACAACTAGTATGAGACGGAGGGAGTTATAGATACAAAAATAATACTTCCCCGGTTTTAGTTTGTTTATTTGGTTTGACGTAACATGAAACTTAAGAAAGTAAAGATGAGTTTTGAATATTGTGGTCTTAAATTAAAGATTTGTATAATGTACCAAAATATATTTAATCTTGCGGTTTTTAACATATTATTTAGAAATTTAGAATTAAAGAGTCCTAAAAAGAAGTTGGATATATTGTTAGTGAAAATAAGGATGTAAATATGTCACAGCCCAAAAACTCGAGGCATAATAACACCTACCATAACCCACCAGTAGGTAAGCCAACTCATATCCCGGAACAACAAGCAGCATGTATATTGGTTAGAAACAATGACCAATGAAAAATTTAAAGCAATATAACAAGATACACAATGGAAAAGAGAAGGACAATATTATATACAAAATCCAGATATACAAGATCCAAACCCACGGCCTAGTGGACATCAATACAAAGCTACTATGCGAGTACAAGTCCCAAAAATGGACCAAAAATACAGACTTATCTCGTATACAAAAGTCTTGCCCAAAACCATATACAAAAGGAGATTGGCCGAACTATGACGCCATCAGTTTACCCTCAATCTCCGAAGATCTCCGTAGCTAGCCCAAATAAACACTAACAATTGGCACCTGGATCTACATAAAAAGTAGATGCAAAGTACAATATGAGCACAAAAATAATGTATACTCATTAGGCATGATAGACCGACTAAGCTTGGAAACCAAAGAGAAGAGAAAGTAACAACAACTAGAGGTCAAATGAGCGAAATGATAACGAAAGACTAACTATAAAGCACCCGAGTCTAGATAAAGGATGAAACCAAACTGTAAAGTAGCTAGCTATAACCTATCCGGATCCACAGACGTTTAGACACCCTATTTGAAACAATTGAAGATGAACCCAAAATTTAATCAAAAACAAAATTGTGGGATCGACCCTAGGAATCCCAAAATTGACTCTGTCAATTGGTCCCAAATAGCTCAAGAGACTTGTGCTTCGAAAATGAGCACAATTCGAGCTTGAAAACTGTAGCACCTCGCGCTTCGAGAAATGGCTAAAAGGGGCAAATGGGCAAGTCCACGAACTCAAAATGGACCATGGACCCGTCATGGCACCCTAGACGGTCCGTTTAGGGGTCCACGACCCGTATTGGGCATCATGAACGACCATCCAAGGCTGCCTAGGCAGGGGTCACCTTGACGGGACCCTAGACGACCTGTTTAGGGGTTCGTACAAGTCACCCATTGGTTTTAAAATTTTGTGTGAACTCGAACAATCATATCTCTCAACACAAAATGAATTAGGTCGCTCATTGCCTATCAATTTAAAGGTCTTTGAGTCCCCAATCCATCGCCACCGAATTTGCCTCATTTTGTGTTTGAAGTAAAAAGGTATGTCCATTTTAGTGAAGCCTTGTCGAGCAGGTGAAGCTTCACAACCGACTATATGGCCCGTGAAGCCTTAAGACGGGTAGTGAAGCCCCTCTTTTAAGACCCCTCATTAGTTTTAAGTTAGGGTCATTTTAGTCTTCCCCCGAAAGTGTTTGGTACCTAAACTACATTGTTTTAAACGCTATTTAAAGACCTATATGAGTGAATTAAGTCCTAAAGCTACCAAATTCAATTTATTCTCCAAAATTTCTTAAACTTGACCAAATTCATCCTCTCCAAAAATCATCTCTCTAGATCAAGGAAGAAGAAAAAGCTAAGGTTCTTCAAGTTCAGGTCTCCTTTCTTCATCATTGCTTAGGGCTTCAATCAAGGTATGTAGGGAGTTTATTAATGGGTTCCATCCACCCATTGAGTCCCAAAGTTTCTTCAGTTCTCCAATTCAAATTCCCAATATTTGATTAGATTTTTACTCAATTCCTCATGGATTCTATTTTTATGGATTCAATTTCTTTATTATGATCTTATTTTGACGATTTGGACTCAATTACATGATTTTCAACTAATTCCATTTGAACCCATGTATTGATCTAAGAATTTTTACTATGAACCGTAATTTACATGAATTTATGAAGAAGCTTGAACCTATGTATGTATTTTTATGAAATCATGCATATTTTCATGAGATAAATGTGTATGACTTATGTAAGCTTATAGATGAAGGTATCTATATGTTCTATGAAGCTTGGTTACATGACATGAATGGCATCTAGATTTTCCCTCAATGCTTTTCAGGATATTTTTCTAAATTAGGTTTTGATTAGTATGGTATCCGGATATGCCCTCGATGATTATAGATCACACTTTCAAAACTACTTCCATTAGTAGTAGGGCATTTGTAGTATGAAGTTAATGACTATGGGCCTTCTAAAGCTATTATCAAAAGATCATGAATGGTGAAAGGTTTTCTCACTCATGGTCTAAGGAGCTACTCTATGATGTTTCTATCTTGGATTAGTTTCTTAATTGTGACTTTCCATCGATGATAAAAAGAATAAGATTGAAGACTATTTTGTGGGATTTATGCTTAGCACCGAGGGGATATTGAGATGGAAGCTCTCCTGTAGCTTGAAGCTGAGTTGCTAGTAGCAATCTCATTATCTCATACCTATGTGCCACCACATGAGACATTAGCTAGTGGATCCACCTAAGCTAGCTAGAAGTTTATGGTTCTTACCTTCACAAGTAAGGCCATCTCTTTTCAGTGTGAGATAGACACCAGATTCCATGTTATAGCTCACATGGTCTATGTCGTTTAATGATAAACTTCCTACAAAAATGAACCAAGTCAATTACTAATGTTTTATGAAGCTTACTTTATGATTTAAAGATACATTGACCATGTTAATGATTTATAAATCTTCTTAAATGATTTTTACTATGTTTTAACTTGGTCATGCATTTCATATTTTCGATTATGTCCCCTTATGATCACGTCTCATGTTTTATTGCATTCCCTTTATACTTAATACATTTCATTTACTAATGCATACGTGTGCCTACTTTGTTTCACTAAT
>NW_026020900.1:0-623 GCF_019186545.1 Solanum stenotomum
GTCGCTTTTTAATTAATTTTTTTTTTTAATTTTTGTTAAAAGCGACGGACGGCATCGCTTAGTCCGTCGCTTTTTTTCGGGTATTTTTTGCTATTAATAATTTTATATAGATAGTGACGGAGTCCGTCGGTTTTTATTAAAAATAATTATTTATTATTTTTAAAAAAGTCACGCCGTCCGTCGCTTTTTATTAATTTTAATTGTTTAATTATTTTTTAAATTAGCGACGGACAACATCTTTATGTCCATCGCTTCTTGGTCAAAATATCTGGNAAAGCTACGGACAATGTCTCTTAGTCTGTCGCTTTTTGGTCAAAATGTTGGCCAAACATTTTTTTTAAAAAAGCGACGGACATAGAGACATTGTCCGTCGCTTTTTTAAAAACATATGCACTAGCAGACGCGATTTTCTCCATTTCTCCATAAAAAAATAACAAAATTGAGAAATATTTTGATTTAATTTTATTTAAATCGTCTTCCGGATAATGGTTTTGTGTAAAATAAAAAACAAAAAAAATTATAATACCGACTTTCAGATGTCGGTAAAATTAAATAGTATGTAATAAATTAATATTTTCAATTAACTTTAAATAAACCGAATGACGGTTTTATATAAGTTAAAA
>NW_026020901.1:0-354 GCF_019186545.1 Solanum stenotomum
GCATAAGTTGTCTATTTGCTTTATGAGGGATAATGTGAGCATGCTTACTTGAGTTTTGGAGAAGGTTGCATGATGTGCTTTAATGAGAAAATTGCATAATGTGCCTAATAATTTTGGGATGAGTGTGATGTAAATTGGAGAAGGAAGTTCATCCAATGAAATGAAATGAGAAATGAGAAAAGGTAAAGATGATGCATAAGGAGTTAGTAGATGTTGTGCCTACTTTCTTGAATTGCATGAAGTTGTTTGAGCGTCATTGATGTGGAGTTGATGTTTCCTCCTATATTTATGCATTTGTATTGATGTTGTATGCATATTGATGGGTTGTTTACGTGAGTCGTTACCCCTTATATG
>NW_026020902.1:0-569 GCF_019186545.1 Solanum stenotomum
GTAGTAGCCTGCTAGTTCGACGAAGCTCTGAATCTCAGTAACTGAGGTTGGCCTAGCCCAATCACGAATCGCCTCAATCTTCGCCGGATCTACCATAATGCCCTCCTTAGATACAACATGCCCCAAGAACGCCACAGAGTCTAACCAAAACTGGCACTTTGAGAACTTGGCATAAAGCCGCTGATCTCTCAAAGTCTGGAGCACAACTCTCAAATGCTGCTCATGATCACCCCTACTCCGCGCGTATATCAAAATATCATCAATGAATACTATGACGAAGGAATCAAGATAAAGCCTGAACACACGCGTCATCAAGTCCATAAAGGCAGCAGGGGCATTAGTCAACCCAAATGACATCACCAAGAACTCATAATGGCCATAGCGGGTCCTAAATGGAGTCTTAGGGATGTCCGCTGCCCTAATCCTCAACTGGTGGTAACCGGACCTCAAATCAATCTTAGAGAACACTGAAGCTCCCTTTAGCTGGTCAAATAGGTCATCGATCCTAGGCAGAGGATATCGATTCTTCACTGTCACCTCGTTCAACTGTCTATAGTCAATGCACATGC
>NW_026020903.1:0-1199 GCF_019186545.1 Solanum stenotomum
TTGCGTAGAGGAGGTTTGCTCCTCCACCAGTACTAGAAGTAGCTCCTCTAGGTGTCATCCTGTCTGGTGGGACAACTGAAGAAGATTGGGCCTTACTGCTCAGATTTCCACTACCTTGCCTGCCCTTAGGGCACTCCTTTATGATGTGTCCCTCTTGTCCACACTTAAAGCAACCTGTCTGGCCCTGACGACACTTCCCTGGGTGAGTTCTACCACACCTAGCACATGAAGGAGCCTTACTACCCCTTGGTACTATACTTCCTTGAAGATAGGCAGGTCTAGCCCTGAAATTATAGGAATTTCTTTTGTGCCCATCTTCGTTCTCAAGTGCAGGCACACTAGCAGATGGCTGAACCGGTCTCTCCTGTTTTTTGTGGGAGGGATGACTGATTAGCATCATTCTTTTGCTGCCTGAACTCGTCCCCTACTATCTTAGCCCTCTTATCCTTAGACTCTTCTCTATCCTTCAACTTATCCTCCCCAACTGGTTGTAAATGAATCATGAATTTTGCTAGGTCAATATCCCCTATCAGCATAGCTGCCTTGCCTTCCTTGCTTGACTGACGAGATAACCCAGCAACATATGAACTCATCCTACTCCTCATGTCAGCAACCATCTCCGGAGCATAGCGGGAAAGTTGTGTGAACTTCTGACTGTACTCATGAACACTCATAGACTGCGGATTAAGGGTGAGAAACTCTTTTATCTTTGCCTCTCGCAACTCACGAGGAAAGAAACGCCCCATGAGAGCACTCTCAAACACAACCCAACTTACTGCTGGCGCATCCTCAGCCCTATTCTGTTTCCATTGGTCAAACCAGATTCTAGCGACACCCTTCAATTGGTACGCAGCTAGTTCCACCCTCTCCGACTCAGCAACATGCATCACATCAAATATCCTTTTAAGCTCCTCAATGAAATTCTCCAGATTCTCACTAATACTTGAACCTAAGAAGCTTGGTGGGTTCATAAAGAGTTCACGGATTCTTGAAGTATCAACCACTTCGTGTCGATTATCTCTCTGCCCAACATGATAGGTCGCAACTTGACTTAATATACGGATAGCTTCGCGACGATCAGCATACTTGATCTCTTCTTGGGTTTGAACATCTAGGGCATTCGGTAACTCTTGTTCCTCAACACTCTTCATAGCTGGACGAACTCTAACTACTCTTCGTGGAGGCATGATCCTCACTGA
>NW_026020904.1:0-975 GCF_019186545.1 Solanum stenotomum
AAATCATAAAAAATGAGCTTGGTGTGTGTGGGGAAAGGATCAACCCACACTAAAGACTCACATACCTTGATAGGGATCACCCCCGACGAAAATCCACGATGATCTTGACGAATCTCCTTGATCTCCTCTTCTTCTTCTCTTCTTTCTCTCTTCTTCTCTTCTTCACTCAAGAACCCTAACTCTTACTCTCTTTTAAAATGGAACAAAAATGATCTATAAACAGCCTAACACAACAATATAACCTCAAAAGAAATGATTTGTGAAAAGACCAAAATGCCCTTAAATTTCCGGACGGACTCCCTGCCAACTGCCCCAACTTTCAAATGGCATAACTCGCTCATACGAACTCGGAATTGAGCAAACTCGGTGGTGTTGGAAAGATCGTTCCACAAGCTTCACAACCATAACTGGAAATACTCCTAACTCATCCTAAACTAGGAGTTACGACTACTCAAAGTTGGCCAAAAACTCACTGATTTCCACACTTAGCCAAATTTCCAGATTTTTGAACTTAGCCAAATTTCTAGATTCTGGACTTAGCCCAATTTTCCAGATTCTGAATTCCTTTCATTATTTTCCCAAAAATGACTATTTCAAATTTCAAGCTTTTCCATAGTTATTTGAAACTGCCGGATGTTACAATATCTCCCCCTTGGGAACATTCGTCCTCGAATGAGGTTACTCTTATAAGGCTAAGGGTGCAACAACAACTCAAACACCCAACAAGCAACTATGCAAACACAACAACATGCTCATTATAATTAAAAGAGCACTAAGAAGGAAATTAATACCTTGATCTGTGGATTCAAAGAGATATGGATATCTCTTCTTCATGTCTTCTTCGTCTTCCCAAGTAGCTTCCTCAACAAATTGGTTCCTCCAAAGGACCTTGACTGAGGCTACATCCTTTGTTCTCAACCTACGAACTTGCCGATCTAAAATTTGGACAGGAATCTCCTCATAAGATAAGTTATC
>NW_026020905.1:0-809 GCF_019186545.1 Solanum stenotomum
ACGTCATTTTCAATTATGTATATTTTATTGCAAAACTTAAGAACTTAACTTTCGAGTACTATCGGATTTTAGAAATTATTGACTTTTGAATTTGAATAGTGTTATATAAATTAAGGTGGAAGGAATAATTTATTTTTAAGTATTGAAATTTTATTTTTATTTTAAATTTGTTCGACAATTTCTTTTTAGGTTAATTGATTTTATAGTTGCTTTTCATAAATTTGATGTATAATATTGACTTTTTTACAAGCAATTTTTATTTTACACCTACAAGATTTAGAAATAAGTAACTTTAATTCTTTATTTGTATGAGATTCACAATGTAAGCAAGCTTAAAAGGGTACAATTTAATTTTTTGTTTTAAATCTTTAAATAAATTTAACTATAGGTTCCTTTTAATAAATTTAACTATATAAATTTGGATTTCTAATAACTATATATTATACTTATTTGACATCATTTTTTTTCTACTCCTAAAATACAAGCAATTCAATGAAAATAATAGAGATAAGTGTCAAAAACACACCTAAACTATACCTTTTTTTTTTTAGTTTCATACTTAAATTATTAAGAGTGCGAGTTTCATACCTAAACTATCACTTTTTAGTTTGAGAAACACACATATCTCTTTTATACCACTCTCATCATGGTGTGTGTAATTTATTTTTAAAAATTGTCACATCACATTCCACATGGACTAAACATTCAACCTTGACAAAAATTAAATAAATTATTAGAATTAGTTAAAATTAAAAGTTAAAAAATTATTATCCAAAAAACATATTTTTTTTTATAAAATAAAATGTAAA
>NW_026020906.1:0-441 GCF_019186545.1 Solanum stenotomum
TAAGTGGAAAAAATTAAAAACACCTATAATAGTAACATGATTTAATAATGAAGGAAGCATGATCACATATAAGGCAAAAAATATAAAAGTACAAATATGGGATAAGATATTAACTATAGAAGAAATATATAACTTTGAATTAACTACAAAAGATATGCTATTAGGAATGCCATTTTTAGAAAAATTATACCCACATATAATAACAAAAACACACTGGTGGTTCACGACACCGTGTAAACAAAAAATAGGAGCAAAAAGAGTAAATAATAAAAAACGAAAAACAACGGAATGGATAAAAGGAAGTGAAAAAATTACACAAAAATTAGAAAATATAAAAGAAGAAGACCCTAAAATAGAATTAATTATATTCTCTATAGATAAAGTAAAAATAATTCAAGATAAGTTAGAATTATTATATAGTGAGGATCCTTTACAAGGATG
>NW_026020906.1:886-5715 GCF_019186545.1 Solanum stenotomum
TAAGATTATTAGAAAAATTTATACATATCATAGAATATTCAGGTATAAGTCTAAGTAAAAAGAATGCTGATATAATGAAAAATCAAATAGAATTCTTAGGAATACAAATTGATAAAAATGGAATAAAAATGCAAACACATATAGTACAAAAAATAATTAACTCAAATGAACAACTAGACACAAAAAAGAAATTACAATCATTCTTAGGACTAGTAAATCAAGTAAGAGAATACATACCAAAATTAGCAGAAAATTTAAAACCATTACAACAAAAATTAAAGAAAGATATAGAATATCAGTTTGATAAAAAAGACCAAATACAAATACAAAAGGTAAAATTATTATTTAAAAACTTACCTAAACTATACTTTCCAGATGAAAATAAAAAATCTACTTATATAATAGAATCAGATGCGAGTGAAAAAAGTTATGGAGGAATATTAAAATACAGGTATAATGACACTATGATAGAACATCATTGCAGGTATTATTCAGGAACGTTCAATAATACAGAAATAAAATGGGAAATAAATAGAAAAGAATTATATTCAGTATATAAGTGTTTATTATCATTTGAACCATATATTGTACATAACATATTTATTATAAGAACAGATAATACACAAGTAAAATGGTGGCTAACAAGAAAAATACAAGATTCGGTAACAACAAAAGAAATAAGGAGATTGGTATTAAATATATTAAATTTCACATTTACAATTGAAGTAATAAAAACTGATAAGAATGTTATTGCAGATTACTTATCAAGACAAAGCTACTCTGTAACGACCCTCTTAGTGGTTTTATGAATTTTAATCATTATTTTTATATTAACCCTTTATAGTAGCTTTTATAAATATTTTATGACTTATAAGAATGAGTGATATGATTTTCAGATTTAATACAAGATTATTTTGTTACTAATAATAATAGAAAAGGTGAATAAATAAATAAATAAAAAATAAAATAGAAATAAAAGGGCAAATATTGCTGGCTGTTGTGAACAACAACAGTTCGCGCAGAAGGAAAAAAATAAAAAAAATAAAAAGAAGGGTTGGAATACTACCTGCGACGGCCGACAACGAATTCAGGTGAGAAGTTCAAAATTTTGATTCTTTGAGTACGCAATATATTGCTAAATATGTTAAGTTGTCCATTGTTCTGGAAGGAAGGGTAGTATTATATAATATTATATGTTGGTATGTAGTGAATTGAATTTCTTTTTGTTTGCTGCAATATTGATTTTTCAAATTAATGTTAAGTATTATTAGATGGGTTACTATTCACAGGTTATAGTAAGTAATTATGAAGTAATTATAATCAATGATTGGAGGATGTTATCGTATAGGATAAATACCCTAACAACGTTCTGCCTATTAGTTTCACGTTTAAGTATTGTTTCTTCAGTGAGTTTTGATTTCAGATTTTATATTATTATTATATTATGATTAAAGTTTTGGTATATTGAGATAGTAGTGGGTGTATTGTAGTATATGAAGATCATTAAATTTATGTTATTTAGAGATATTGAGACTCAACCTTAGGCTTGAAATTTGGAAAAGAACTTGAAAGAGTTGACATATTAGTTGGTATCAAGATTAGGATAACTTGATTATAGAATCGATGTGAGTTTTTGGGTCTAGGCTTAGACCTGTAGTGATCATATGGTGTTGTTAGTTTTGAAATCTTATTGTGGTCATTTATTTGAATAGATTGCTTTGATTTGAAAGTTCAATGAAAGGGGAAGACTCAAGTCCCAGAGTGATTATTCGACTATTTGAGGCAAGTGGATTTCTAAACCCTTGTTAAGTGTATGGAATTCATGTATTTCCTTGTAATATGTATTTAGGGTAATGAGGCTTGGTGATGGGTTGACTTGTCCACATTGATTAATTCTAATGATGAAAAAGGGATAATAAAAGGCAATGTGATCAATTGTTTGTGTGATGTGTTGAGAGTTGTTAGAAAGGCTTGTTGAATCATTGTTGATGTTGTATCCTGATTGTCTTGTTGTGAATTGTGCAATGTTATGAAAATGGTCACCTCCTCATTATTTGTGTGAACTTGTCATTTGCATTGTTCTGAGACATGGTTCTGACAAGTGTTATATGCATTGAGAAAGAATAAGAAAATAAAGAGGATGTACCATTTCGAGGGACGTATCGCGCGCCGCGATGGATACTATATTTCGAGGGACGTGTCGCGTGCCGCGACGGATACTATATTTCGAGGGACGTATCGCGCGCCGCGATGGTTACTATTATCGAGGGTCGTATCGCGCGCCGCGATGGATGCATGGACAGATATGTCCCCCATGGGTCCCGGACTGAGAGACAGCGGGTGTGTATCATTAGGTCAGACATGCATCACTATACTTGACATTGCATTTCATTGCATTGCACTTCTTTATTATTGGTGAACTTGATCTTGTGTGTTGCTGATCTTGTGAGTGCCTTTCTATGGAACTTGTGACTGATGAATATTGAGCTTGTTGTTGAAGATATGCAATTGTTAGAGTGTTGTTGTTGAGGATATGAAACTATTGTTGTTGTTGAGGATATGAAATTGTTAGAGTGTTGTGTTGAGCTATGTGCTTTGTAAATTGTGAACTGTTAGGTTGGGCTGGTTTTATACAGATTGTAGTTGTGAAGGTTCGGTTAGGGTGTAAGGAGTACTTGTATTCTATCCCCTTAACTCGTGTTTAAAGGTTTACTTGCTGAGTACCGTGTGGTTTGGTACTCACCCCTTGCTTCTACAAATTTTTGTAGGTTATGAGCCTGGATTTTTGTGGTACTTGTTATTCTCTTCTTTTCCGAGGCCTCTGGGAGATTTGTGAGGTAGTTGGTTGTCTTCTCAACGATCCTTCTTACTCCTGTTTATTATCTTGTTCTACTCTAGAAACAATGTCATATGAGACTTGTATTTTTCTTTTGATTCAATTGTAATACTTTAAAGGCTTGTACACGTGACAACCAGATTTTGGGGGTATATTTGAGTTTATTATAAAAATTTCCGCATTTTATTGTAATGGTTGAGTTTTAGGCTGACTTGTCTTGGTGAGTTAAGACGAGTGTCATCACGTCCATTTTTAGGTCGTGAGATACTCAGACTGAGAACGAAAATACAATGGAAGAGATACTCAAAGCCATAACTACAGTTTGTATAAAAGTGGATAGTATGGACAACGAGATACAAAAGCTAAAAACTAATGAAGATAATATGAAGTCTAAAGCTAGTCAGCAGCCTGACTATAAAAATGCGGAGCTACGTCGATCGGAAGACGGAAAAAACCCAGAGCTGAAAGGAGACGATGGGAAACTCCTTAAAACCCATAACGTTTGTTTAAATACAGCTGCATGTACAAGCAAACAAGTTAGCGATAAACAACATAAAAATGCTAACTTAAACCAGCTATTCGTAAAATCATTTACCCAAAAGATACCTAGACATATGTCCATAGAACCACACACATCTACATACACAGATAATTTGCAAAATCAAAATGAGAAAAAGACATATAACTATATCACACGAACCTATATTGAAAATATCTACAAAATCCAAACCTATTTAAACCGAAACCCCAGATCAACTACAAAAGAACCAAACCAAGATTATTTGACACAAAAATTACAAGGATATAACAAGTTAATTGCACAACCGAAAACTAACGCTAATTTAGTAAGGACATGTTACAACTACGAACTGTTAAATACAGTATACACATACGACGGAGAAGAAGTTAGTGGAATACCAGAACTACACAAAGCATTCATCACATACAAAAGAGTTACGAAAGGAAATTTATTTTATATTAAATTCTATACAGCACCAGCGGAGATATTATACGAAGAGATAAAACCTCTGATACAAGTTATCAAGATAGGACTGACTAAAAATATGATTATACCCGAGGACATCGGACAACAAGAAGAGATATGCAGAATAGAAATACCAAGTTTTTATGCCAACAAAAGAATAATTGGTATATCAACTATCATATAAGAATTAGCAAACAATTATTTAAATGGAAATGCTATATGGAGGTACTATGCAAGAGATCAGTTAATGATTTATTCAAATTCAAGGGAGCTAAGAAAAGCAGATATGGATGAAGTCCAAAGATGGATTTTATCGCTACTAAAGCCAGAAGAACGACCTACGACACGAGCATTAAAAGAAAGATTTATTTCAGCAGAATTATTAACCAGATATTGCAAGCTAATTGGTCATAAATACCCGGACCAAATATGTTCAAAGTGCAACGGAGAAGATAATATAATTCCAGAGGTCCAGCTATAATAATCAACAAGGAAGAAAACAAGAAGGAGATAAGAACAAAAAAAAAGGTTATGTAGAATAATGTAAATATAAAGTTGTCAAGATAAACGGAAAGAATTACATGTAATAATGTAAAGTTTGTCAAATAAGTGTCATAAAGTAGGTATGGAATAGGTATGGGTCTTTTGTCAAATAATGACAAGTGTATGTAATCATTAGTGTACATTATTAATATGTGCAAATAAATCGTAAAGTAGATAGTGGTAGACAAAATAAGAACTATTCATGAATAGTAGTCATGAATAGTAGTAAATAGTAGTGAACATGTGTTAGGATAAGTATTTAGAATAGTAAGTTTGTATGTCTATATATAGACGCAGTTGTAAATATTGTAAGGCAGGCAACGCCTAAATAAAAACTCTCTTCTCAAAAAACTCTCTTAAGATACTAATTACTTAAAAGTTAATGGATAAATCTGAAATCCAGCCAGATATTTCAGATAGCATGGCTAAGCAAGAGGCAAAGGTATATTGTTCAAAAAATATGCG
>NW_026020906.1:12045-19956 GCF_019186545.1 Solanum stenotomum
GTACTCATTTTTGATGATATTTGGGGTATCTCATTGTTTATCCTTTTCGATGTGCTTAGTCTTTCTTTTACTATTTCTAAATCTTCTTCTATATCAATTTCATTATAAGTATGATCGTTTTTATCTATGACTGTAACTATTCTTTCAAAGGGATCTTCTATTTTTATTTTATCTATTTTATTTTTTGCTGTTATTTTATGTTTTGTTGTCAGAACATATAAGTTTTTACATCTAGCTGTAAATATTTTACTTCCTGGGGCTAGTTCTATCCCTGACATTCGCCAGTATAATACTAGTGATTTATCTATATTCCTGTCATTTATTGCTACTGAGTAGTTAGCACTTATTATAAACTTAAATTTTTGGTATATGACGTTACCTCTTACTGCACTTATTACACTTTTTTCAATGGGTTGTATAATTCTATCATCCGCTAAATATATTTCTATGGGTGTATATATTCCTTCTCTAAAACATGCTTTTATTAATATTTCTGTTCCTCCTAAATATACATATTTAATTGGATTTTTGTAATGACCCTCATGGTCATTTCTGTGTCTTACCTTCTGTGTGTCGTTTAGAGCGTTCCTATAGCGACCCCAAGTCATTTATGACTTGCTGGGAGTGACAGTTCGGTCACCTGGTCGTTCGTTTGGTCTTGGTGCGAGTTTTTGTGTTTTGGAGCTTATGAACCTTGAACGATCATTTTCGATCAAAAGCTCAAGAAGATGACATCGAAATCCAATTCTGACGATTCCATCAGCTCCGGAAGGGTCATTTTAGGCTAGTAGCATGATCGACATGACTCCCGAGGTTTTTAGTGTAAGTCGGTGCGATTAGGCGTTTTAACTTTAAGTTTAAGCCTAAGTTTGACATTGGTCAATATTCTGAGTAGACGCACTCGGATGAGAATTCCGTCAGCGTGGTTAGCTCCGGAATGTCGAGTTTGGTCTAGATTGACCCTTCTTTTGTGTCTGGAGGTTTTCGATATCTTTCCGAGCCCTTTTGTGGGTTTTGACTTAAAATGACTTTTGGAAGTGGGACCCACTTTTTATCGAAATGACCTCTGATGAAAATTTCGACTGCGCTGTTGAGTCTGGAATATCGAATTTGGTATGGTTGCATATCTTGTTTGCATGCACGGGGTTCCGAACGAGTTCGGAGCACCCCGTCGGAGTTTTAAGTTTTGGGAAATTGCAGATTTTCTGCAATAAATTGCAGAAAATCAGCCAACTTTCCCAAACTTCAAACCCTCATCTCTCTCTCATCTCTCAACCGATTTGGGTGATTCAAAAGGCTAAGTTGTGAGATTTTTCGAGGACAACGTGTTGGTGAGCTCAGATAGTGATTTGGGGTCTCCATTTGAGGTAAATTTCGTGAAATACCTGCTGCCAGACCTCTTTTTGTGAGCTTGATTTTGGAAATTTTTGAAGCTTGTTTTCTTAGCCATTTTAGATCCGATTTTGGTGATTTTTGAGGCTATCTTGAGTGGTTTTTCGAGGAGAACGTTGTGGTGTTGTCAGATTTTACTGTAGATCGCCCGTTTTTGGTAAATACGCTGAATAAGCTGCTGTCCCATTTCTATTGTTTTTGAGAAAATTTGGGTTTTGGTTGTATGTTGATATTGTGTTGTTCCCGAGCCCCGAATTGTATTCCATTTTGGGACATGAGTTGGAAATAATGGTTAGGACCCACTTTTGGGGTTAATTTCAGAATTTTCTGCGCGGGTCGCACGATTCTCGTTTTGACTCCAAAATTGACCCGTCTCCGTTTGTTGTGATTTTGGTGTCTAAACGACCGTATTAACGTTGTGACTCTATTTTTGATAGCAGGGCAGCGTTTCGAGGACGTTCGAAAAGGGAAAGTTTCGAAGGAGTGATTTTGGAGCGCGTGTGATCGGCCTACAGGTAGGCTACGGTTTCCCTCTCTTAGATTGAGCTCGAGAATGTGAATGCACGTTGATTAGTTGGGATTTGGGTTGGGTAGCCATTGAATCTTGCATAGGTGTTAAGAAATCATGTTTTCGGCCTATTTCGGGAATTATCGGGTTACTGTGAGCATGCTTTGTATTATTAACGGACCCTCTTCACTATATAGAGTACTTTTATGCTTAATTATTGTTTATTTGAAGCATGTTGGGCCTTAGTTTAGGTTTGACTAGGGCTTGCCTTAGAAATACATTATTCAGATCCAATAGGCCTTAGTTTTGCCCTGACATCGCTCGGCCGGCTTAGATCCCTGTAGACTGGTGTAGCAGACTTGAGTCTGATAGTTTGGGCCTTAGTTAGGCGATACTCTTTCTCCGACTATAGTTATCCTTATTTTTTCCCGATGT
Source organism: Solanum stenotomum (assembly GCF_019186545.1). Classification (NCBI taxonomy): domain Eukaryota; kingdom Viridiplantae; phylum Streptophyta; class Magnoliopsida; order Solanales; family Solanaceae; genus Solanum; species Solanum stenotomum. The sequence continues at coordinate 14,381 of NW_026020906.1, forward strand.
TACGGCTTCACGAGTTACGTCGGCGACACTAATTCTACTTCGCGATTTGAATTTGGTTTTCGATTTGGTTCCAAGGACTTACATTGATTGGCTATGTGTGGACGACATTTCACGGACATTTATGAGTATGGATCGATTGGGACTCTTTCAGCAACTACATTAGCACCTTTATAGAACATCCGATTTAAGGTCCGGTCTCTTTTGCCCATATACTTATATAGAGCATCCGGTTTAAGGTCCGGCCTCTATTGCCCAGATACTTATATAGAGCATCCTGTTTAAGGTCCGGCCTCTATTGTCCAAATACTTATATAGAGCATCCGGTTAGAGTTCCGCCCTCTTATACTTATTACTTGTGATTGGTTACTTCGGTATTTCTTGTGAGCATCCGGTTCGAGGTTCGGCCTCCGTACTGTCAAATTATACTAATTAGGGTTGAGGTTCTGGTTCGATGTTCTTCATTCTTGGTTTCGTTTATGCAATTCTTTTTAGTTATAGTTATTCTGTGTACTCGTCGGGCTTATGGGGGTCCGTTCGGGTTTTTATTTAACTTGCGCACGAGTGTACCTTCTGGGCTTATGGGGGTCCAGTTAGGTGTAGTTAGCTTATAGATTACTTTAGTTAGTTCTTTGTACACTCGTGTGCATTCCTTTGTTAGTTAGATTTTAGTTCTTGACTTCGGTTTGTGTTATTCCTTATTTTCATATTGCCTTTACTTTTCAAGTTCAGTCGGCCTATGATGCCTACTGGGTACCTGTTGTTTTGGTACTCATGCTACGCTCTGCATCTATTTCGTGATGCAGGTCCGGGCACTAGTAGCCAGCGTTGATCGAGCTTGGAGCAAACTGATCCGGAGACGAGAGTGAGCACACGACGTTTTGTACTATTTCAGTCTCCATCTATATATATAGACTTGTCTTTTACCTTTCGAGACAGTCCAGTCTCTGTTGTCCACTTTTGGGACTTGTACTCATTTTGTTAGTAGCTCTGTACTAGTGACTTCCAGGTTCTGGGAGGGATCTTTATTTGTGTATATGTTTTTGGTTTGCTTCCGCCTGTTTATATTGTTATTTGCCTACTCTTGTTTAGTTTCTACCCTCAGACCCATTACTTGTTGTTCCGGGTTACGAGTTGGCTTACCTACTGATGGATTATAGTAGGTGCCATCATGACTTGAGAAATCGGGTCGTGACAAGTTGGTATTAGAGCCCCAGGTTTATCGGTCTCACTTGTACAGAGCTAACGTCTAGTAGAGTCATGCGGATCAGTGCGGAGACGTTCGTAACTTATCTTCGGGAGGCTACAGGATGTCCTTAGGAAAATTTCATCTTTTGTTTCACTTTCGTGCATCATGTGTCTTATTGGTTTCTGGAAATCTCACTTGTTTCACTCTTTAGCAGGATGGCTCGCTCGCCAGGTGGCGCGGCTAGGGGTGGCACACCCGGGTCTGTAGGCAGAGCCTCATCTTGGGGTAGACGCCGACCTCGAGGTCGAGGCAGTGCCGTAGCACCAGCCCGAGATAGGGAGGAGGAGCCTCAGGAAGCATATATACCTCAACAGCAGGTGGGGCCGGGGCCAACCAGGCAGTGGTGGCGCTCGTATCGAGAGTCCAGGCCAATTGGATCGCCTTCTGTATCTTGAAGTGAGTTGTCAGAGGCTTTCTTAGCCCGGTTCATGCCACGGAGCGTCAGGGATAGGCTTCGTGATCAGTTTTCCAGATTGGAGCAGGGCCCTAGACCATCTCAGAGTACGAGACGAGATTCCATGAGTTGTCTCGACATGCTACCATGATCCTACCCACGGAGGAGAAGAGAGTTCGTTGTTTTTACGTGGGTTGCGGTACCGTCTGAGGGTCAACACAGAGCATTTAGTTTCTGCCGGCTGTTCATTTCTTGATGTAGTTGACCATGCCCGATCCATAGAGCATATTCATCGTGAGGCCCAATGGGGCAGCGATAAGAGGGCACGCTACCAAGGCAACTAGAGCGGGTCCCAGACTAGAGGGAGAGACTCTTATGATAGGCCCCGCCAGAGGTTCCAACAGGGTCAGTCCAATCGGCATGTTCAAGCGGCATTACCTACTTCTGAGGGAGGCCAGAATCAGCAGAGTGGTCCTAGCACGGGCCAGAGTTCGAGGGGATTAGATTCCCTCCCTTCCTACCGCGGTCGGGTTACTTCAGGGAGTTCAGTTTCAGGGTGTTTTGATTGCGGTGCACTTGACCTTTGGTCCAGAGAGCTCCCCTGGCGAGGGCGAGGAGCGATTGTACTAGCTCCCCTTGCACCTAGCCAAGTTTCAGCAGTGCCCCCTCTAGCTAGAGATAGTGGTCAGGACCAGGGTCGTCGGGACAGCCGACAGGGTACCAGAGGCGGAGCTCGAGGAGGCAGGCTAGGTGGTAGATCAGATGCATCAGGCAGAGATGCTCAGGGCCATTTCTACGCAGCCCCGGCGAGGGCAACGGCTGAGGCATCTGATGATGTTATCACAGGTATGCTTTTATTATGCCATCAGCCTGCTACATTATTATTTGATCCCGGGTCCACATTCTCGTATGTATCTATTTATTTTGCTCCCCGATTGGGTATGAGGTCTGAGTCTTTGGCAGAGCCAGTTCATGTTTCGACCCCGGTGGGTGAGTCCTTAGTAGTGGATTAGATATTGCGATCTTGCTTAGTGACTATCCAGGGTTGTGATACTAGAGTTGATCTTATTTTGCTAGATATGGTTGATTTTGATGTGATTCTGGGCGTGGACTGGTTATCCCCTTACCATGCGGTCTTGGATTGCTACGCCAAGACTGTTACCTTAGCGATGCCTGGCATTTCCCCGGTGTTGTGGCAGGGTGCGTATAGTCACACACCGACAGGGATCATCTCTTTTATGCAGGCTAGACGGTTGGTTGCTTCTGGGTGTTTAGCTTATTTGGCTTATATGCGAGATGTGAGTAGGGAGGGCTCTTCAGTTGACTCAGTTCCTGTGGTTAGAGAGTTTGTAGATATGTTCCCTATAGACCTACCTGGCCTACCTCCAGATCGTGACATTGATTTTGCCATAGATTTAGAGCCCGACACCCGTCCTATTTCTATTCCGCCTTACCGGATGGCTCCTGCAGAGCTCAGGGAGCTCAGTGTTCAGTTAGAGGATCTCTTAGGTAAGGGGTTTATCCGTCTGAGTGTGTCGCCTTGGGGTTCTCCTGTTCTGTTTGTGAAGAAGAAGGACGGGACTATGAGGATGTGTATTGACTACAGGCAGCTGAACAAGGTGACGGTGAAGAACCGTTACCCCATGCCTCGTATTGATGATTTGTTTGATCAGCTTCAGGGTGCCGCCGTGTTTTCTAAGATTGATTTGAGGTCCGGGTACCATCAGCTGAGGATTAGGGCAGCGGACATCCCTAAGACTGCATTTAGGACCCGTTATGGCCATTATGAGTTCTTGGTGATGTCGTTTGGGCTGACTAATGCCCCTGCCGCCTTCATGGATTTGATGACACGTGTGTTCAGGCCATACCTTGATTTATTTGTCATCGTCTTCATTGATGACATACTGGTATACTCGCGGAGCCGGAGTGAGCATGAGCAGCATTTGAGGATAGTGCTCCAGACTTTGAGAGATCAGCGGCTTTATGCCAAGTTCTCAAAGTGCGAGTTTTGGCTTGAGTCTGTAGCCTTCTTGGGGCACGTGGTGTCCAAGGAGGGTATTAGGGTTGATCCGGCGAAGATTGAGGCTATTCGTGATTGGCACAGGCCCACGTCAGTTACTGAGATTCGGAGCTTCGTCGGACTAGCAGGCTATTACAGACGCTTTGTCGAGGGCTTTTCTACTATTGCAGCCCCGTTGACTCGATTGACTCGTGTTGATGTTCCCTTTGTTTGGTCAGAGGAGTGTGAGGCGAGCTTTTTGAGGCTCAAGGAGTTATTGACCACCGCTCCTATATTGACTCTTCCAGTTGAGGGCGAGGGCTTCACGGTATATTGTGACGCATCCGGCGTTGGTTTGGGTTGTGTATTGATGCAGCAGGGCCGGGTTATTGCTTATGCGTCGAGGCAGCTTAAGATTCATGAGCGCAACTACCCCACCCATGACTTAGAGTTGGCGGCGGTAGTTTTCGCACTTAAGATTTGGAGGCACTACTTGTATGGAGTTCGATGTGAGATCTATACCGATCACAGGAGTCTTCAGTACATCATGAGTCAGAGGGACCTTAATTCGAGGCAGCGTCGTTGGATTGAGCTCCTAAAGGACTACGACCTCTCTATTCTCTATCATCCGGGCAAGGCGAATGTGGTAGCGGACGCCTTGAGCCAGAAGGCAGTGAGTATGGGTAGTCTAGCCTTTTTATCTATTGAGGAGCGATCCTTAGCTTTGGACATTCAGTCATTAGCTAATAGCATGGTTCGGTTGGATATCTCAGATTCTAGACGCGTCTTTGCCTTATGGGAGTTCAGTCTTGTTTGCTTGATAGGATCTGTGGTTGCCAGTTTGAGAATGATACCTTGGTGGCCCTTAGAGATCGAGTGTTAGCGGGTGATGGTGGTCAGGCTACCTTAGATCCTGATGGAGTGTTGAAATTTGCCGGCCGCATCTGTGTTCCGAGAGTTGGAGATTTGATACCGTTGATACTTTCTGAGGCCCATGAGTCTAGATACTCTATCCATCCGGGCACAGCGAAGATGTATCATGATTTGAGGCAGCATTACTGGTGGAGTGGCATGAGGAGAGATATTGTTGACTTTGTTTCCCGTTGCTTGTGCTGCCAGCAGGTAAAGGCCGAGCATTTGAGGCCTGGTGGCGAGTTCCAGAGATTACCCATTCCGGAGTGGAAGTGGGAGCGTATCACTATGGACTTCATTGAGGGGTTGCCTCGGACTTCTAGAGGTGTTGACAACATTTGGGTCATCGTGGATCGATTGACCAAGTCAGCATACTTCCTTCCTGTTCATACTACCTTCAGTGCTGAGAGGTTGGCTCATATCTATATTCGGGAGGTAGTTCGTCTTCATGGTGTGCCAGTTTCTATCATTTCAGATCGGGGTTCACAGTTCACTTCCTGCTTTTGGAGGGCTTTTCAGGAGGAGTTGAGAACCCGTGTCCACCTTAGCACAACATTTCACCCACAGATGGATGGTCAGTCAGAGCGTACTATTCAGATCCTTGAGGATATGTTGCGGGCCTGTGTTATGGATTTTGGAGGTCAGTGGGACCAGTTCTTGCCTTTGGCGGAGTTTGCGTACAACAACAGCTACCACTCTAGTATTCAGATGGCCCCGTTTGAGGCCTTATATGGTAGGCATTGTCGCTCTTCAGTTAGTTGGTTTGAGTCTATAGAGCCTAGGCCGCGTGGTACAGATTTGCTTCAGGAGGCCCTTGATCAGGTGAGGGTGATTCAGAATAGGCTCAGGACGGCTCAGAGTAGGCACCAGAGTTATGCTGATCAGAGGCGTCGACCTTTGAGATTCTCTGTTGGTGACCGGGTATTCCTCCGTGTGTCGCCCATGAAGGGCGTGATGAGGTTTGGGAGGCGGGGCAAGCTTAGCCCCAGGTACATTGGGCCTTTTGAGATACTCCGGACAGTTGG
>NW_026020906.1:23439-30257 GCF_019186545.1 Solanum stenotomum
CACCTCAATTTGGTTGTACGGATAGGTATTATAAAAATAAAAAGAAATATAATAAAAATTACATATCAAAATATAAATATAAAAAACCAAGAAGAAGGTACTATGTAAAAAATTACAAAACCAAAAGACCATATAGACCAAAAAGAAAACTAACGGAATGTACTTGTTATAATTGTGGAAAATTAGGACATATAGCTATAGATTGTAAATTACCTAAAAATCCAAAGAAAAAACAAATATCAGAAATAATAATAGATGATGAAAAATATACACAAATAGAATACGTAGATTATGAATTAGAAAGCAATGATAGTATATATGAATTATCGGAAAATGAAATAGAAAATGACATAGAAATAGAAAAAGAATTCTATAATATAACAAATGACTGAAGCAGATATACAAACAATAAATAAAGAAGAACATCAAGACGAAGAATATTTAGAACAGAAAATAATATTTGATAATAGTATATTTGAACAAATAAAAGGAAAAGAATTAGACCTAAGCGTAGCAAAAATATTCGAAATACCAACAGTAAGAACCTGGTTTAAACGACAAAAAGAAGAATATTATGTAGTAAATCAAAGAGAACATATCATAGATTGCAAATACACTAAAGGAAAGGCCAAAATACCAATAATAAATAAACGAATAATAAATAAAGAAATACAAGATATTAAGGCTAAAAATCCAATTAAATATGTACATTTAGGAGGAACAGAAATATTAATAAAAGCATGTTTTATAGAAGGAATAGATACACCCATAGAAATATATTTAGCGGATGATAGAATTATACAACCCATAGAAAAAAGTGTAATAAGTGCAGTAAGAGGTAACCTCATATACCAAAAATTTAAGTTTATAATAAGTGCTACCTACTCAGTAGCAATAAATGATAGGAATATAGTTAAATCACTAGTATTATACTGGCGAATGTCAGGGATAAAACTAGCCCCAGGAAGTAAAATATTTACAGCTAGATGTAAAAACTTATATGTTCTAACAACAAAACATAAAATAACAGCAAAAAATAAAATAGATAAAATAAAAATAGAAGATCCCTTTGAAAGAATAGTTACAGTCATAGATAAAAACGATTATAGTTATAATGAAATTGATATAGAAGAAGATTTAGAAATAGTAAAAGAAAGACTAAGCACATCGAAAAGGATAAACAGTGAGATACCCCAAATATCATTAAAAATGAGTACCTCAAGGAGAATAGATAAAACCCCACAAAAATCAATAGAAGAAGATATAAAACCACATCATTACTACATACCGGAATAATGGAACAACGAAAATATTTAATATTAATAGATACAGGACGAGAAGAAAACTATATTACAAGAGAATTAGTGACGGAGGATGAAATAATAACTATTGAAAAATGATGTTTCGAACTACCAAAAGCATTAATGTATACCGAAGAAACTACGGAAAAGGAAATAATCATCGGAGGAGTACCAATAGTAATGAAATTCAAAATATATCAAGGAAATGAAAATATCATTTTAGGAATAAAATGGTTGGAGCAAGTAAAACCATATAATCTAGAAGACAAACAGTTAACAATAAATTATGAAAATAAAAGAGTAATAATAAAAAGGACTTTAGTATAATAAAAATATGAAAATATATATACTTGCAAAGATAATAATAGAAGGATATTACAACCGATATTATACACCAATGATAGCTACGGGATCAGAAGCTAATATATGTAAATACAATTGTTTACCAGAAGATAAATGGGAAAAATTAAAAACACCGATAGTAGTAACGGGATTTAATAATGAAGGAAGCATGATCACATATAAGACAAAAAATATAAAAGTACAAATATAGGATAAGATATTAACTATAGAAGAAATATATAACTTTGAATTAACTACAAAAGATATGCTATTAGGAATGCTATTTTTAGAAAAATTATACCCACATATAATAACAAAAACACACTGGTGGTTCACGACACCGTGTAAATAAAAAATAGGAGCAAAAAGAGTAAATAATAAAAAGCGAAAAATAACAGAATGGATAAAAGGAAGTGAAAAAATTACACAAAAATTAGAAAATATAAGAGAAGAAGACCCTAAAATAGAATTAATTATATTCTCTATAGATAAAGTAAAAATAATTCAAGATAAGTTAGAATTATTATATAGTGAGGATCCTTTACAAGGATGGAAAAACATAAAACAAAAGTAAAAATTGAGCTAATTGATAATAACAGTATAATAACCCAAAAACCATTTAAGTATAATTTGAATGATTTAACCGAATTTAAGGTTCATATAGATGAATTACTAGAAAAAAGATATATACAAGAAATCAATAGTAAGCATACAAACCCGGCATTTATCGTAAATAAACATAGTGAACAAAAAAGAGGGAAAAGTAGGATGGTTATTGATTATAGAAATTTGAATGCAAAAACTAAAGCATTTAATTATCCGATATCAAATAAAATACTAAAGATAAGACAACTACAAGGATATAATTATTTTAGCAAATTTGATTGTAAATCAGGATTTTATCACTTAAAACTAGAAGAAGAATCTAAAAAACTAACAGCATTCACTGTACCACAAGGATTTTATGAATGGAATGTATTACCATTTGGATATAAAAACGCACCAGGTAGATATCAACACTTTATGGACAATTACTTTAAACAAATAGAAAATTGTGTAGTGTACATCGATGATATATTATTGTATTCTAAGAGACAAGATGAACATATAAGATTATTAGAAAAATTTATACATATCAAAGAATATTCAGGTATAAGTCTAAGTAAAAAGAAAGCTGGTATAATGAAAAATCAAATAGAATTCTTAGGAATACAAATTGATAAAAACGGAATAAAAATGCAAACACATATAGTACAAAAAATAATTAACTCAAATGAACAACTAGACACAAAAAAGAAATTACAATCATTCTTAGGACTAGTAAATCAAGTAAGAGAATAAGTACCAAAATTAGCAGAGAATTTAAAACCATTACAACAAAAATTAAAGAAAGTTATAGAATATCAGTTTGATAAAAAAGACCAAATACAAATACAAAAGATAAAATTATTATGTAAAAACTTACCTAAACTATACTTTCCAGATGAAAACAAAAAATTTACTTATATAATAGAATCAGATGCGAGTGAAAAAAGTTATGGAGGAATATTAAAATACAGGTATGATGACACTACGATAGAATATCATTGCAGGTATTATTCAGGAACGTTTAATAATACAGAAATAAAATGGAAAATAAATAGAAAAGAATTATATTCAGTAAATAAGTGTTTATTATCATTTAAACCATATATTGTATATAACAAATTTATTATAAGAACAGATAATACATAAGTAAAATGGTAGCTAACAAGAAAAATACAAGATTCGGTAACAACAAAAGAAATAAGGAGATTGGTATTAAATATATTAAATTTCACATTTACAATTGAAGTAATAAAAACTGATAAGAATGTTATTGCAGATTACTTATCAAGACAAAGCTACTCAGACTGAGAACGAAAATACAATGGAAGAGATACTCAAAGCCATAACTACACTTTGTAGAAAAGTGGATAGTATGGACAACGAGATACAAAAGCTAAAGACTAATGAAGATAATCTGAAGTCTAAAGCTAGTCAGCAACATGACTATAAAAATGCGGAGCTACGTCGACCGGAAGACGGAAAAAACCCAGACCTAAAAGGAGACGATAGGAAACTCCTTAAAACCCATAACATTTGTTTAAATACAGTTGCAGGTACAAGCAAACAAGTTAGCGATAAACAACATAAAAATGCTAACTTAAACCAGCTATTCGAAAAACCATTTACCCAAAGGACACCTAGACATATGTCCATAGAACCGCAAACATCTACATATGCAGATAGTTTGCAAAACCAAAATGAGAAAAAGACATATAATTACATCACACGAACCTATATCGAAAATATACATAAAATACAAACTTATTTAAACCGTAACCCCAGATCAACTACAAAAGAACCAAACCAAGATTATTTAACCCAAATATTGCAAGGTTATAGTAAACTAATTGCACAACCAAAAACTAACGCCAACTTAGTAAGGACATGTTATAACTATGGATTACTAAATACTGTATATACATATGACGGAGAAGAACTAAGCGGAATACGAGAACTACATAGAGCATTTATTACTTATAAGAGAGTTACTAAGGGAAATCTATTCTATGTAAAGTTTTATACGGCAACAGCAGAGATATTACACGAGGAAATAAAACCTCCGATACAAGTAGTAAAGATAGGACTAACAAAAGATATGATAATACCAAAAGATATCAGACATCAACCAGAGATACACAAAATCGAGATACCCAATTTTTATGCCAATAAGAGAATAATTGGTATATCAACTATTATACAAGAACTAGCAAATAATTATTTAAACGGAAACGCAATATGGAGCTACTATGCAAGAGATCAGTTAATAATTTTTTCCAATTCAAGGGAGCTAAGGAAAGCAGATATGGATGAAGTCCAGAGATGGATTTTATCATTACTTAAGCCAGAAGAACGACCTACAACATGAGCACTAAAAGAAGGATTTATTTCGGAAGAATTATTGATCAGGTATTGCAAGTTAATTGGTCACAAATACCCTGACCACATATGTTCAAAATGCAATGGAGAAAATAACGTGATTCCCGATGTCCAGCTGGAATAAGATAGAGACGGAAGGAGATAAGAAGAAGAAGACAAGTCAAAAAGATAAGAAAGAAAAATTTAGTACGTAAAAATGTAAAAAGTCAAGTAGTAATAGTAGTGTGTCATAATAGTAATAGTAGTATGTCATAAATATAGCATGTAAAGTATGACAAGTGTAAAGTAGTCATACTATATTAATAGGTAGTAGGTACAAGTGTATGGGCAAGAGTATGGGCAAGTGTAGGTAAGAATGGTAGGTGTACAAGTGTCATAAAGTAAGTGTAAATGTTAAAAAGATGATGACAAGTGTAAGGTAAGTCATCATAAAATGTTTGTCAAGTAGTAGATACATACGTAGTGGGAGGATTGATTGTAAAGTAAAGAGCTTCCTTTCTATATAAAGGGAGGCAAATGTAAATGTAAGGGCGGACTTGAGCGCCTAAGTAAATAAACATCCTCTTTTCAAAAATACTCTCTCAAGATAGATAGCTAAAATACTAATCTGAAATCCAGTCAGATATTTCAGATAGCTTGGCTGAGCAAGAGGCAAAGGTATATTATTCAAAAAATATGCAGAACTAATTTCATATATTCCTGAATATCATATATATGATTGAATAAATTTATGTTAGTCATTATGTATTAGAATTATTTGAATCATGATTTCTAGTTTATTAGCACACTGGAAACAGGGAGAAAACTTCTATACTATGACATCCTAATGTTGAAACCGGTAGGCGAGGAAAGCCATTTAGGGGAGTAAACAAAGTTGAGGCGCTGATAAGAAGGAAGTAACCGCTAAAGTACGATGCTAGTAGTGACAGGAAAAAACATGATAAAGATAATCTAGTTCATAATGATCTAATATGAATTTAATCGATTATGGATATTATAGGAAGGAATAATTTGCAATAAAAACCTGCATAATAAAGAACATGACTACTTACCTTCATAATGAAATGATAAAAAACTATGAAACTTTAATATTATATTGTCACGACCCGAGAGCACCCCCAAGTCGTAACATGCGTATTCGACCTCTCAGAGGTCTCATACAAGCCCTTAGCATTTATCACATTAGATATGTAAAATAGAGCGGAATTAAAAACTCTTTAAATAAAATCCCATAAGACTCAAAGGTCACTTTTAAAACATCATTCAAAAGTACACAAGCGGAATACTAAGTCTCTTAGCCATCTGAGACATAAACTTGAAAACATACTAGGGACACGCCCCTTTACAATCAAAAGAAGTCTATTAAGTCTATTACAAGAATCTTATCATAAAACTAGAATAGAAAAGTCTTGCCCTCGACAAATGAGGACATACCACAAAATCTAGGAAGAACTTCAAATCCCAAGTTACTACAAAACCCGCTCACTTGCCGGAACCTACACTTGTAGAAAATAGAGAAATATGGAATTAACACAATTAAGTACTAAGTATGATGACCATACAAAAACATGCCAAAACAGACATTTACAAGGAATAAACGCTTTCAAATTAATTTGATAAAACCTTCACTTCACAAGTATAAGAGACATAATACAAGTCAATGTTCACATATAAAACCATAGCCAACAATACACATACTCAACATATATTCATACACAACCCTTGCTTAACTTTAAAAGAATACATACCATTTCATTATCGTAGGACCTCTACCTAATATAACCTTAAGACACACTTGAGTGAGACAAGAAGTGACCGCCCATACAACCTCTTCAAGCACACTTAAAGTGTTCCTCAAGATAACTTAGATAAGGACATTTCCTTTATAACATAACATCAATAGACCAACATTCTTTAAGAAACCATTTAGGAGACATTCAAGCACATAAGGGGACTTTCACATAATAGTCGTTAGACTTAGGGAATTCACTTTAGTATTTTCAAAGCCTACTCGTGCCATGCGTAGATAGCATCCCATACTACTACCTACACGTTGTAGAACCTATCCAATAACTAGAGTGCATATCCCACATGATGGGAATAGGCATAACCGACATAGACCATACTTGCTAGGCATGGAATCCGGAGTCTATCCTACTCTGTAGAGGTTGTTCTACTTGCCAAAGGTAGAACTAGTAAGCAACCCATGTA
>NW_026020906.1:37342-43258 GCF_019186545.1 Solanum stenotomum
GAAAGAATAGAATGGTACGATTTAGAAATAAATTCAGACTAAAATGAAATACGAATATTTACAATATTGGACAGAATCTATGGAAGATATAAAATTATTAGAACAATTAATGAAAGAAAATTTATGTATGTATCAAAGAACCCAAGATATGTTATATTTAGAATATATCATAAATAATATTAATGAAATGTTCAGATTAAAACAATTATCAGAAGAATATTACAATAAATATTATTACATATTACCATGAATTTAGTACTACCTAAAAGTAATATTAAAGAGATATCAAGATTAAGACACTTAGTAAAGAATATTATAATAAAATCTTGAAAATAAGTTACTCACCTACCACACTACCATTTACCACACTACCACTTTCATGAATTCACCAACTACCAGTTCCGCACCGAAAAATGGTATACTTTAGCATATGTAATTTGCAAAATCTGCATACCATGGCATACGTTTAAGAGATATTAAAAACACCTATTCATCGGGGAAGGAGTCGTCTATGTCGACCTCATGCTCAGAATTTGCCCTTACTTCCAACCTTGATAAGTGATCAGCCACTTGATTTTCATATCCTTTTCGATCTTTTACCTCAAAATCAAATTCTTGTAATAGTAGCACCCACATAATCAATCTTGGTTTTGCATCTTTCTTTGCCATCAAGTACAGAGTGCAGCATGATCAGTAAGTACGATTACTTTGGTGCCTAGCAAGTATGCCCGAAACTTTTCAAATGCATAGACTACAACAAACAACTCTTGTTCAGTAACCGTACAATTTTGCTGGGCATTATTTAGAGTCTTGCTTACGTGATAAATTGGGTGAGATAGCTTGTTGTGATTTTTTCCCAACACAACCCCCAATGTTATACCGCTAGCATCACACATTAATTCAAAAGATTTGGACCAATTAGGGCTAATGATAATTGGGGTTGATACTAGTTTCTCTTTCAAACACTGAAATGCAACCATACAAGCATCATTAAAACATAATTTCACTTCCTTCTCTAAGAGTTTGCATAACGAGTGTGTAATCTTTGAGAAGTCTTTAATGAACCTTCGGTAGAACCCTGCATGCCCCAAGAAGATGCGAACACCCTTCACTGAAATTGGCAGGGGTAATTTATGAATGACCTCAATTTTTGCCTTGTAAATTTCCAACCCCTTTTGCGACACCTTGTGTCAAAGAACAATACCTTATTTCACCATAAAGTGACATTTCTCCCAATTCAGACCCAGATTTGTTTCCACGCATCTTTGGAGTACCTGCCCTAAGTGTGTCAAACATTCTTCAAATGTATCCCCTACGACTCAGAAGTCGTCCATGAATACCTACATAGAGTCTTCGACCATATCCGAAAAAATAGACAAAATGCAACGCTGAATTGTTGTTGGGGCATTACATAGCCCGAATGGCATCCTTTTGAATGCAAATGTTCCATAAGGGCAAGTAAAAGTGGTTTTCTCTTGGTCTTCCGACGCATTAGAGGTTTAATTGTCACCGGAGTACCCATCCAAGAAACAATACCTCCCTCTTTCTGATAATCGGTCAAGTATGTGGTCCATAAAAGGCATTGGAAAATGGTCTTTCTCGGTCCATGAGTTGAGCTTTCGATAGTCCATGCATACTCTCCACCCAGTCACTGGTCTAGTTGGCATAAGTTCTCTTTTTGCATTTGGGACTACGGTTATACCTCCCTTTTTCGGTACACATTACACCAGAATTACCCACTTGCTATCTGCAATAGAGTAGATCACTCCTGCATCTAGCACTTGATGATTTCCTTTTTGACCACCTCTTGCATTGGAGGGTTCAATCTCCATTGATGCTCCACACTAGGTTTACATTCACTGTCGAGCCGAATCTTGTGAGTAGAGATACTAGGAGGAATTCCTACTAAATCGTCTATTGTCCATTAAATAGCTTTTATATGCTTCCGCAATACCTCAATGAGCAATTTCACCTGCCTTTCAAGAAAATCGGCTGCGATAATCACTAGTAAAGTATTATTGGCTCCTAGAAGGCATATTTGAGATGAGAGGGTAAGGCTTTTAACTCTAGATTCAGTGGTTCTTCTGTTGATGGATCTGCAGGAGGACTTTCTCTGTTTTTTAGGTCAATATCCAACTTGATTGTATTCCTTGAATATACTCCTAATCCTGATAAGGTAGCTACCATGTCCTCATAGCCTTGAATTTCGAATTCATCATAATTGGCAAGTACAGATTCAAGGGCATTCTTGCGCATTAAATGGCTCACACTTGCCATTGCCTTATCTATAACATCCTTAGTAGACACCACATGGATATTACTTGGTTACTTCATGGATTTACAGATATTGAAGGCCACCTCATCATCGTTCACATGAAACTTCAATTTCCCTCTTTCGACATCCACCAATGCTCTCCTGGTGACTAAGAATTGCCTTCCCAAAATAATGGGGATTTCAGCATCGATCTCACAATCTAGAATCACAAAATTAGCCATAAAGATGAACCGATCTACTTTTACCAATATGTCATAGAGTATCCCCACTGGGTGCTTGATTAATAGATCAGCCATGAGGAATCTCATTGTGGTTTCCTTTGGTTCACCCAAACCAAGTTGCTTGTTTATTGCATAGGGCATCAAGTTAATGCTTGCTCCTAAATCGCACAAAGCTTTAGCGAATTGGAGCATGCCAATTGTGCATGGGATTGTGAATGCCCCAGGGTCTTCTCTCTTAGTGATTGACTCATTTGTCATAATTGCACTGCAACTATGGGGCACCTCTATCGTTTCATAGTCCAAGCTCCTCTTCTTTGTGACCAGCTCTTTCATGAATTTGGCGTACCTTGGCATTTCCAACAATGCTTCCACCAGAGGAATGTTAATTGATAAATTCTGGAATTAGTGACAAATTTTTTTTGAACTTCTCATCTTTATTCTTTGTTTTCAAACGTTGAGGAAATGGTGAAGGTATTTTGGGTAAAGGGTGCGTGACTTTTGGAACTTGAACATGTTGCCCTGCATCCTCTTGTGGTTCTTTGGCAAGGTTTTATGGAATAGACAATTCTCGTTCCTTTATACCCTGGCTCTCTTCCTGCATTTGAGGAGCCTCATCCTCCATCACATTCCCTTTTGCCATCTTTCATCTACGGGTAACTACAACCAGCCCTTTTTCATTATCTTCTATCAGTGTCCTGGAGGTTAATTGAGTTGATAATAGACTCAATTGACCTTCTAGCGTTCTGATGGCATCAGCAAGAGAATTCACTTTACTGTTTAATGATGAAAAGTCATCTCTCATCCCTTTTAGCAACTCATCAGAGCCTTCAACTTTATCAAGTATGCGTGACAATAGATCATTTACCCGAGGATTACTTGCACTCCCTTTTGATTTCAGGCTTTCACTCGATTGAGTATGGTCTTCCTCATAGTCATCTTGGTCAACCCAATTGTGGAAATATCTCCCTGGTTCTTCACTCCTATAACGGTTCCAACCTTTAATATTTCCGCCCCGCGTTGATAGCGTGGGTAGAAACCCTCCTCATATGTTGTAGAGTTCCAACATTGATTCTCCCCCGATCTTAAGTAACCAGATGAAAAACCCTCCTCAACTCGAAATACTCCATACATCCCCTTCATGTGCTCTTGTATCATTTCCATTTGAGAAAACAATTTTTAGATGTTTTCGTCCCTCTCCCTTTCTTTATCGAGTTGTTCTTGAGTTAATCTGAAGCACATTGGGGAAACTTGGTCATCTTTTGTATACCATGCATGATTTACTCTAGTTATGCAATCTAGGAGGAATGAGGCCACTTCAAATGATTGTAACATTATTCCTCCTTGCACCAGATGATCAGCTATCCCTTTATTAACCGAATCCATACTACGATAAGAGTAATGGAGCAACAATTTACCTGGCAGTCCATGCGTTGGGCACTTACGCAAAAATCTCTTGAACCTTGTCCATGATTCGTGAATTGGTTCACCCTCATTTTGCTTGAAATTGTGAATGTCGTCTCTTAGTTTCATCATTCTTAATGGAGGAAAGAATCTTTTGTGAAATGCCATAACCAGCTCCTCCCATTGATGGAGGTGTTCGGAAGCTCAACCAACCATTTAGTAGCTCCCCCGGTCAATAATAATGGAAATAAGTGAAGCCATATGGATTCTTGAGATATATTCTTGAATGATAAAGAGGTGCACACTTCCACAAAGCTTCGTATATGTTCGTGCAAATCTTCATGCTCTAACCTTCCAAATAAAACTCTTGAATGTATGAGCTAGAGTGTTGCGCAAGTGACTTCGAACATTGCATTTCCGCCAGCTTATGGCTTGCAAATTACACCCATCTCGCCCACGTGGGTAGGGTTATAAACACTATTAACATCATCGATGTCGTCCCGATGAAAAACCACCACCCGCTGGGTGACCCACTTGGTAGCTATTCTTCTTGTTTGCACTCATATGTCCTGTTGTGACGCACAAATACTCAAAACAAAACTGAAGATTAAGTGAGTAAACTACAACTAAGAAGAACTAAAAATCTACTAATCTTAGAATTCTCAAATAACACCCCTCCCTGGCAACGACACCATTTTGATGTTTGCATAATCAAGACACAACTTCCGATGCAAGTGTCTACTATCATACAATAGGTTAGTAACCCAACCAAGGGTTGGGATAGTTCCCAAGAGAGTGGTTTTGAGAATTGATAGAAAAATATAACTTAGTTCTAACTAGTCGTAGCTAAAGACATTAACGAGTAAAAGCATTGTAAATTAAAAGAGGGACACAAGAGTGTCAATTAACAATGGGGGTTTTGCCACTAGTAAGTTAAAAACAACAAAATGAACAAGGGTTTTTAAATAGTGAGAAGGGATCCTTGGGATGTGATGGGAATACGGTTTAAGCTAGATTATTGGGTACATGCTTTCGATAGAAGATTCATAGAGTAATTGTGACTAGGCTAGACTTTAAGGGGGATAAGCTCTCTCTCGAACAACTTACCCCGTATCAAATGTGTTTCTCTCGGACACCCACTTGTTGCATGAAGAGCAGTCTCCGCCTTAACCCACTCATTCTCTCGAGCTGAGTGTGTGGACATGGGACTAGGGTTCACTCTCTCGAGCTGAACCTCATGTCGACCCACTCACACTGGCCATCAATCTAGTGGTCTTAGTTTTACGACTTCTCTCTCGAGCAAGTCGAAAACACATAAATAAACTTGTATTTTCAACTACAAATTTATTAAATTCATCCACAACCACTAAACGAAATCACAATTAAACTATGATTAAACTATCATCAAGTAAGACCCAACAATTATCTTAACCCATATTCGCTAAATCACACCCCAACAATTGGGGCTTTTAGCCGGCCACACATCAAGAGACATAATTTATATCTAAATGAGGTTGCATTCAAATAGGTATGAAGATTTAAGTCTTGTTACAGGCCAAGAATGAAGAATCTAAGAGACCCAAGTCCAAATCCTTGGAGATAAAACCCTCTTTTTCTTCAAGTCTTCAAAACCCTCTCAAAATCAGAGAAATAATACCAAAAAGTACTATTTTATATGAAAATTATAATAATTGTCCCACTCCTAAAACTACAACTCTAACTAGTATTTGAAGTTTTCACAGATTTGTGCTGCAACAGATCATTCAGCGTCATTAGTCAGAATCGCCGATTAACTCGGTGATTCACCCTTTGGTGTAGTTCATCACCGTCTTACACCAGCCTTCAACATCGTGTGCTCTGGGTCATTGAGCGGCATGGTACTGCTTCGCATAACTTCTCGGCGATGCGTCGACTGCTCCCTATCTTCGCTGACTTAATCCTTTCCTTCAGGGCTCATCACACTTTAATAAAAGGCAAAGTAAGACCCTTCGGCGACTTGCCAAGTGGACTCGGCGATCC
>NW_026020907.1:0-11465 GCF_019186545.1 Solanum stenotomum
ATATCGAAAATTCGAAAACATACCCAGCATTCACTGATCGGAAGCGATCGAAGAGAGAGAAAATACAGCGAAAAGATGAAACGAAGAGAGAGAAAGTAATAGTGAAGGGAAAAAAAGAGTTAAGAGAGAGAAACTAAAAAAAAAAAAAACTTACAAGTATAATGGTGGGCTTGATTTTTGTTTTTTCTTCTTCTTTTCGTTTTCGGCTAATTTGGTTGACGCGGTTTGTTTATCCCGCTTAAAATTTAGGGGTAAAAAGGATTTTTCAAGTTAGTTGCAAAATGTAAGGCTACTTTATGCAAATGACCAAAGTAGGAACTGTACTTGTCTAGTCAAGAATTTTTTTGGTTTTTCTTTTATATGATGAAAAGGATAGAGAATGAGTGTGGGGATATCAAAAGTGTTGGTAGGGTTTGGATTTCGACTTTATTAAATTCTCGATGATTAATCAAGATTGATCAGTTAGGGAAGATGTGGATGTCAAGAGTGTTGTAGGGTTGGATTTTTGACCTATGAAATTCTCGACGACTATTTAGGAAAATGAGAAGGAGATTCAAGAAGTGAGAAGAATGAAACGACGTTGAATATTGCTAGAAATTAATGGAATTTGATGGTGTGGAGTTTGTGGTTTGTTATTTATAGGACAAAGGCGAGCCTTCATTAGAAAAAGATTTAAATATTTATATATCTACTGATAAAAATTAAATTAGTGAGGTTTAAATATATGGCCTTTTATGTTGTAGTTGATAGTTAAAATATTTTTTAAGTCCAATTAACTTGGAAGATTTTTGATTGAGGAAAAATAATAAGACTATAGTCAATGAGAATGATGACTACGGTTTAAGTATTAAAATTTTAACATTTTTATCTTATTATAAATTTTCCTGGGAAGGAAAATCAGTAAAACAATAAATATTTGAAAATGATATTTACGATCAAAGTATTAAGAATTTAACATTTTAATTTTGTTATAAGAAATCCAATTTGACTAATTATTTGACAACACATCATATATTTTTATTAATTTTCTATTTCAATGATGCAGAGAATTTGCGATTTGTAATGTATAAAATAAATGTAAGATTTGATTGAAGAAATCTTAATCACATATGTATCTACTGATAAAAAGTAAATCTGCGAAGTTTAAATATTTAGCCTTTTTTATGTTGTAGATGATAGGAAAAAATTAAAATTAAAATTAAAATTGAGATTCTTGTTCCAATCATCTTGGAAAGTTGGAAGTCTTTCAATTAGGAGGAAAACAGTAAGGCTAATCACTAAATATGATGATTACAGTTAAAGTATTAAATATTTATTATTTGAAAATGATAATTATAATCAAAGTAGTAAGAAATTACAAATATATTAGTTCTGTTATAAATTTTTATATTTGACTTAACTAAATAACACATCATGTGTTTTTTATTAATTTTCTACTTAAAACTTACAAATTATTTAGGTCTTCTCTTCTTTCTTTTTTTGAGAAGTATGAAAATTAATTAGGTAATTTATGTAATTTACTTCTATATTTTATCATCCTAGTGTGAAATAAATCATACATTTTAAGCCAAGATTAATTTTATTTTACTTCACAATCAAATTACAAAATTCTCATATGTTTTTGTCATTTTTTTCTTCTAGAAACTTTCTTCTTGTGATTTTCACTTATTAAAAACAATTTAAACATTATGTAAATTATTCATAAAATGAATAATTTAAAATATTATACTCTTATAAATTTTTTATTATTCATTTACGTGTATAGTTAAATTGGACTATTCAAACAATGTTCATCGTCTTGTTTTTAAAAAAGTTATTTAAAAGTAGCAATATTATATTGAAACATTAATAGTTCAGATATGAAAAGGATTAAAAAAAATGTGTTAAGCTTGTGTTTTTCCAGCTAACTCGCATGAGGTTATCCTTTTTATCAATTAAAGAGTCCAACTCTTTTTTTAAGAATAGCATCTCATAATTTTTTGAAAGAAAAACACAAAAATAAGCATTGATAAAGGAACAAATTATTCAATCAGAATATACATTTTCAATGCTAGAAATGTAAAAAATTGGATTTAGTAGTGTGTGGTATTCGCTCTTAATTTTGAGTACGCAAATTTTTTCTATTTTAATTTTTCTCCATGGATAATTAATAAATTTTTCTAGTATTTTATTAACTGAGATTCATACAATTTGTCTCACAATCAAATCAGGTTGATCGAGGGTTGATTTTTTTAGTCTTGACTCTAACTTATTATGTACTTATGAAATGGACAACCTAGCCTAATTTGATACTATATTTAATGTTTGCATATATTAAGCCTATCAAAAGATGTTTGATTAAAAGTCAGATAGTGTTAATTGAAAATTCTCATTAATTTCGAGGTTAGAGAGATTTTAACTTTTGAATTGCTTGTTGTTCTAAAAGCACAAGGAATTGTACTAATTTCAAAACATCTGAGATGTTATGAGGTAAGCATGTGTGATAGATCATAAGCTTGTGCGATAGATCATTTATGATATTTTAATGAAAAAATGTGTAGAAAAGCAAACATTTAAACGATATTAAATGATATAGCTGCTATATTGAAAAATTGTGATTCACAGATATAGTTTTCTTAAATATTGCTATTTGCTTGATTTGTATAATTCGTCCAAAATTGTATAATTCGTCTAATTGTATAAATCATAATTTTGTAAAATTTGGTTTTTGATTGTATAAATCTCTAATTTGTATGTTTATTCTAGATATTTGTATACGATTTATGAAAAAATTCACAATAGATTACCCTGTTTGTATATTGGAAATGAAATATACAAAAGAAGTTCTGGAAAAAATTTAAATTTATAAATACAAAATTTGTATATATGTACCCTATTTGTATATTCGCAAGCGAAATATACAAATCAAGGCTCCATAGCAAACAAAATTATGGCTATGGAGCGCAAATATCGAAACTATAGTTACAGAGCCTTATTATGTCTATTATGATTGTATTTCTAAAATTTACTCAATTTTAATCTACTTATTATATGTTATAAACTATTTTATGACTTTGACATGTCTATGGTAAGACATAAAACAAAATATGAAAAAAAAAACAAAAAAACTACAAATTAAACATATTATCCGAAGGTTGCATTAGTATGAATCATGCTAAGCAGAGTTAACATCATTACGTGTATTGATTTGACTGATTTCATATGATATTAGTATCATGATGATGTTATTTCTTATTTTATTTGTTGTGTAGATGCTAGTTATCTAAATTAATATCAACATTCGACTATTAAATCTAGCGAATTTCAATAATCACGATGAACCATGAATTTAAGTCTATCAAATCTCAATATTCATGATGGTTCATATGATTTAGATCTAGTGTATCTTATCGGAGTCCACAAAGATCAATATTTGTATTACTAGTTTAGTTTTTTTTGTTCGTCATAATTTATGGCTTATTATTGAATTTAATTTGTCTTATATGAGTTATTCTACTTATCTTACATATTTTTGGTATTGTATTGTTTATATATTATTATTGTTATTGTTGTCACTTCTATGCATCATTTTAGACTTAGTTATAACAATTTCACTTGTTGTTTGTTTATATATAAAGATTTTTAATAGAGTTATATTGACCTCGATGGAGGCGGAAAGAATTTCAATAAAAATAATCTTTTTTCAGACTAGTTGACTTAGGTTTATTTTTTTTTATGTAATTTTTTCCTTTCAAATCTTGTACTCTGACTTATGTTTTCGGTTTATCTTATATATGTTTTTTGACCGTAGAGTTTGCGTCAGTTTTTGCACACCTTTAACTAATTGTACTAGATACTTATCACCTCCCACACCAACAACAAGTATCAAGTAACTTTGTCTACCGAAGTTAGAACAATTGAGGAAAATCACTTAGTATTTTTTTATTTGTGCTAAAAATGTCTTATATATACTCTTTGACAATGTATTTCATGTAAAGGTTATCATTTCAGCTAATGCGTTGTATTTTAGACTTTTATTGTTATGAATATTAATTTTTATTTATGTTTTGATTTTTTATAGAGATGTTTCTTATATTGCCCTTTAGTGAAACAGATTCTTCATCAACGAGCTATTGCTAGTTGGGTATCATGTCGCAAAGTTTATATTTTAAATCGTAATAAGATATCAGTGTTTTTTGTTGATTAACTTTTAATAAATAAAAAATTGCTATCACAGTGGAGTCTTATTTGTGAATATTGTCACACCTCAAACTTTGACTTAGACGAACAAACACTTAATATCTTGACTTGTCAAAGCGAATCAATTTAAATGACACAAAATTTAAGATGTAGATAAAGTAGATGAAATAGATTCATATTAAGTCTTTTAAAAACAATTTCATTCATATAATAAAGTACCATAAGTAATCAGCTGGGAATCAATAGATAATCAAAATTCAAAATGTACTCGTTTGTTCACAACTCAAACCTCACAAATGATATTCAATTCGACCTAACTTGGCCAAGTGACTATACTGAAGGCAGTTACAAAAAATAGTTATGTATAATTACAACACAATCCAACAATTTCTAACGCAAATATGAAAATAAGCAAACAACTAATTTAACAGGGTTTGACATGTACAAATAATAATAAATATAACTAATCCAACTTCACAAGCTAGACAAAGATAAGTCAATCTAATATGCTTACTGCTAATAATTTGGCCTCATAGGCACTTTGTATAATTATCTAGTCTGTGAACAATTTGTACAACTGTTTGTCTAAAGCTCTCTGCAATAACCCATAGGTTATCTCTACAACTGTCTAGCTTATAACCCTTGTACTGTTAGGGCTCGTTTGGTGTGAGGTATAATAACAAATAGTCCCGGGATTAAATTATAGTACCGCTTATTTTGTTGTTTGGTTGGCAAGTTCGGGATAACTTATCCCGGGATTAATAATTAGTACCGGGATAAGTTATCCCTCTCCTTGGGTGGTATAGTAATCCCGGGATAAAATAGGTAAATGACAAAAATGTCTCTTTCAACCCTTTTGTTATATCACTTTTTACATTAATGAAGGACATTTTTGTAAACAAATAAATTGTTCTTAAAATTTATTATTTGAATACAACAAACCAAACACTCAATAAAAAATAATCCCAACACAACTTATCCCATCATAACTAATCCCAACATAATTTATCCCAACATAACTTATCCCATCATAACTCATTTTCAAACCAAACGACCCCTTAGGATTTTGCCCTGATTTTCTTATCATAATTTAAGATTTATTTTTCTTTAAAGAAAAGACAAAACATTACCATAAATATTTTTACTTTTCTTGAAAGGAAAATATAATATTCTTTCATATTTGGTTTATTCTCTCATTTTAGGACTCTTTTTCTAGTAAGAAAAGGTTTTAGGACTCTATAAATATAGGTTTGTTTCTTTTAACACAAACACAATAACATCCACAATGTAGTCATTTAGAGAGTTCTGTTTTTGGGGAGATTTAATCTCTCAACAATTTTAATATTTTTTCTTTATATTAGTTTTCATATAATAATATTAGTTTTTATTATAAGTTTTTGTCATCTGATTTATCAATCATATTATTTGCAATTGTAAGCTTCCGCATGACGCCCTAATGCCCTTTCGAACCCAACATGTACAATTGTCATCTAGTCCATAAAATCTGTTTAATTATCTAGCTCAAAGATTTCGTGTAATTGTCTTAACACATAGTCTTCGATATAGTCTTCCTAGACAATTAAGCAACGTGTAAGTAAATATGTTGTGTGAACTATATTAGTAATCAGTAGGTGAATTATATAATTGAAAACACAAAATTCACTAGCATGTAGGTGAACTGTATAACTGAGCATACAAGACTCACTAATCCGCAAAGGTCAACAAATAATCAAGTAGCCTGAAAGCATGCAACTAGCTATAAACGATCTATACGAATAATCTCTATTTCGTATTTAAGCATTGAATCGTTATCAATAGAGTACAAGTCACAAAGAATAAGAATATTAAGTAAGGTAGACGACACAACCAATTGTGGTTAAGAATAGTTTATTACAGTATTATAGACATATTGTTGGGTTATGAAGGATGATTAGGGCGTCATGCGGAAGCTTACAATTGCAATTCATAGACATGATAAATCAGATAACAAAAACTTATATGAAAAACATAATATTATTATATGAAAATTAATATAAAAGAAAAAATATTAAAACTGATGAGAGAATAAATCTTCACATAAACTAAAGTCTCTAAACGACTACATTGTGTTCTGTTAATTATGAGAATATATGAATCTTCAATTTATAGATCTCCAAACTTTTCTTCCAAGGAAGGAATAAACCAAATATGAAAGAGAATTATATGTTCCTTTCAGAAAAAGTTCAAGCATTTATGATAATACTTTGACTTTTCTTTAAGGAAAAATAAATCTTAAATTATGGTAAGAAAATCAAGGCAAAACCCTAACACATATCACTCTTAATCTCTAAAAAATGTCAAAATAAGGGAATAACCTTAATTACTCCTCACAAAGCTTTACGAAGTTATGTCATACTCTTGTGCCAAATATAAACAAGGAATTACACTTTTAGCAACAACCTTGTAATGACCTGATTCCGTCATTATGGAAAATTCAATGGGAAAGAGTTGGATCAGAAAAACTTTTGAGTAGTAACTTGCAATTTCCTAGCCTAGTCCAGATTTGGACGAAATCGGAGTCAGGCAAGTCTAGCGAAATCTAGTAATGAATGAGAAGTGAAATAATGAAATTGAATGCATGAATAGATAGCTAAGACTTTAAGGAACACGTACAACTTTACATAATCGAATTCGGGCGAGTAGAACTCCCGAAACTAATCTTAGCGTGAACATGTATTTTCTAAGTGTTATGGGATGAAGTTGTGTTGTGAAATGGGGGTTTGAAACTCTTAATTTAGCTCTCTGTTTCCGTGCAAGCCACTAGGGCGGGATTATTCCCACTAGGGTGTGGCCGCTGTAGCGGGATGAGGTTCGTTATGGCAGGACGGTCGCGACTTAAGTCGGAAATAAACCCCCAAAATGTTATTTTTCTGCAAGTTTTGACTTTGAGAGCTAAGGAACGACCCCAAGTATTTTCTTGATAGTTTTCCACCATTCTTGAGGCTAAATGTAAGGTTTTCACTATCCGAATCAACTTTTTAATCCGTAGAACTTAGTTTCTTGGGTAATTATCGATGGAAAAGGGTTTTGATTTGTGATTTATGGTGGAATAAATCCCAACCTGGGTATGAGGATCAAGGGTTTGGCATAGGGTTGATGTTATTGATTATAATCCGGGTAATTAGCCCTTTGATTATTGATCCTTGCATATATAAATTATTTGTAGACCTAAAACAAGCGGAAAGAATCTAGAAAGGGAAGATTCAAGTGTCTTATGGGATTCAAAATTCCACCCCCAAAAACCATATTTTGACTGCGCTTCCACTATATCAACTGTACTTGAACTGTTAGATAATCATAGTCGATGATAACATCACTGTGCCCATCGCTATTCCAGAACCGTACGTGAGATTTTCACCTCATACGGCTCCTTTGTGATTTCATGTTTGTGTGATATATGTTTGTAATTTCTTCATTGTATTGCATGTATGTATGTGAATGTTGCATTATTGATCACACCCTATGTAAACGAGTATGAACGAATAACTATATGCCATGAATAAACTTTTGTTTGTATGATTATGAGAATATACATTGTGATTGTGATTGTGGCTTGATAAATGGATCAGGTGTTACGTTCCGACACACTAACTTGGATCGGGTGCCACATTTCGGTGTATATATGGAATCGGGTGCCACGTTCCGACGCATATATGGGATCGGGTGTCACGTTCGACACACTAACTTGGATCGGGTACCACGTACCGGTACACTAACAGTTTGAGTATGGGTTCCATGAGAGGACCATTGAATTAGGTTCCGTGAGAGGACCATTGAATTGTGTTGTGTATCTACTTGTGATGATTACGTTCATATCTAATGACGATTGATAATTGGAAGATTGTATGTTGCTCTAAAATGATAACCAATGTGTATTATTGAGAACGTGGAATGCTACATTGATCCTGAAAATATGACTAATATTGTATATGTTCGGTATATGCCTGTTTTTATAATGTTGTGGTTACTTGCATGTGTTTCACTTAGTGGGATAGCCGTGTGATCCTACCAGTACATTGTGGTTATGTATTGATACTGCACTTGCTTGTTCTTTGTTGAGTACAGGGCATCTTCAGGCGGCTATTGACAGACCTCAGCTAGGTGGCTATTGAGCGTGACCGGATTCAAGGGTGAGCCAGTTATTTCATCAGGCTGCCATGAATCTCTCTTGTTTAAGTCCACTCTTTTCGGACTTAGACATTGTTTTAGTAGTTGTTTAGTTTCGGGGTTGTATCCCTTGTTCTTAGACTTGTCGTTAGTAGAGTTTTGGTACATTGACTTTCAGGTTCTAGGGGTTGTTCTTCCACATTAGTTTGTTTAGTTATTTGTTTAAATCTTTGGAGTTTATGGGAACTCCGTATTTCTTTTGGTCATTTAAAACTGCTTTCGTATCTTTAAATGCCTTAGTATTTGGTTGAGTTGTCAGTTTGGGTTGTAATAATGATTCTCCCACTGGAGGATTAGTGTGGGTGTCAATCACAATGATTTGGATCGTGACAAACTCAAAACATATAACAACTCATCGACAACTAGTTTAGCTTACATTAACATACAATGTTACATTTGTCGCCACTTTTTTGGAGCAATGCATTCCATTATTTTTGCGTCCGTCATTTTTTTGCCTTTTCTTTAGTAGTGCTTTGAGGAGAATTTTCTTCAAACTCCTAAGATTGTAGAATAGGATCTTGTTAAGAATCCATGCATTAACATTAGAATAAATTAGAAGTTCATGGAATAACCTCAATTGATGTGGAATGACGAGGAGATGAGATAAACACTGTTTTAGAACTCAGAGAAGGAAGAATGAAGTAGAATTTCAAAAAATATTCATGCATATTCGCATGTATCTAGATCATTTTTTAAGTTGATCGTCAAATTTTTAGTCAATGCATGCATGTTTATTTGAACGTAAATGTGCAATGATGAGTTAGACAAGTTAACCCAAAGTCATTCAATTATTGATGTGTCACCACTCAACCAATTTATATAAATCTATTCATTAACTTTTTTGTTTTATGAAATTTTATTTGGAGTAAATTTTTCAAGAAAACAAAAATTAAGTGATTTTTGAGAAATCTATTTTTAGTTGAATGACTAAGAGATACCTTAATTATAATTTCAAAATTTATTAACTCAATTTTATTTTTATTTTTTAAAAAAATAGGAAATCTCAACTCAAAGATACCCTTGTCATATTGTATCATATCTTCATAATTCCATGCTTATCTAATTAGCAAATCGTTTTCATATATATATATATATATTTTATTTTTTTTTTCTACTAATATAAAACTAACCTCATTATTGGAAGGAAACAATGTACTATGACCTTCCATATTGTTTTGGTACAAAAACAATTCTAAAATATGATTGAACAAGTTGAAATTTAAAAATAGAAATTTATATAAAAGAGGAAGCATAAAAAAAAGAAGCAGTAATGGGACCTGTCTGACGTGGTATCTACACTGCGGTAAGTGGGCCCACAGTGCTGATGCACACTTGTACCGAACGTTCCTATCAGAAAATATCTCAACGCACGTATATCTTTATTTAGGTATAAAAATTTATTAATAATATTTACGTCAAATTAAGAAATACGATTTTTCATATAAATCTTAAAAATTTAATTATTTTTCGTTTTATTTATTCACATTTCATTAGAATAGTAATTATAATAAATTCACGCTTAAAGACGGTGTGCCAATAACAATTTATTTGGATGGGTATTATCTATTGTATTGAATTGTATTAGTAATTTAAATATAAGATTTGAATATCATCTGAATTTTATTATATAGTAAGATTAAATTATATTTACACAAAAATCATTTTAGCGTGATTGAATTTTTTAACTTATTTTTTCTCATTATTTATTATCTAGAACCGTAATTTTATCTTCTATTATATCATTTTCGTTTTATACATTTTTTATTATAAATTTGTTGTTCAAATGGCATGACATTATATAATACGAAGAAAATGATATAATCTACTTAAATATCATATTCATGAAAATAAGTTAATAACAAAATATGATATAACACAATATTTCCTTTTTTTATTTTTATGAAAGCAATGTTTTGTTGATGTTCTCTTTTTTACAAGAATCAATTTATTGATGTTGTGGAGAAAAACCACATACACGAGGTGTACCAAATTGTAGAACGCCAACACAAAGATACATCGTTCTCCGATATATCTGTTATGGTCTACACCATTGTTCTACAAGTTATTTAGTAAAATCCTCTATGAGCAGTTTTTCATCATCCTATGTGTTATTACTAATCGAAAAAAATATATATACCATGTGGGTTATGCAGAAGAACATATAAGGGGAAAATAATAATTTTGGGAACATTATGCTTCCTTATCAACATGATAAATAGCCCCTTTTCTTTGCTAGAGAATACAATTGTCACGAAAAGTAGTTGGTCCAAGGTCAACAAATTTAAATAACATGATATCAATTACGAACCCGAGTTTCTGCCACTGATGTGCGTACACGCTTGTTAAGAGTACTATTCTTCGGCAGCTACTCTGTCTTCTGTGTTACAAGATCTGAAGGGCCTCGATGTATCTGTGTTCCTTGAACCACCTAATCTCTCATTTGTTAACTGCTCATTCCTCTGTTGTTTCTTAGAAGGTATGCCTTCAGAATATTTTGTCAGCTTATGCAATTGTTCGTCTAGCTTTTTAGCTCTACCACTAGTCCAAACAAAAAACAGCATCTCAGCAATGCAACTTGACTTTAAGGTAGGGTAACTTTCAATCGAAGTTTATCCAATACTCAAGAAAGAATGCCATCAAGATGTTTAATTAGTACAAACACAAGAAAGAGAAGGACACTGCTGATCAGTGCAAGTAAAGATACAAAACCATGAAGAAGGATGCAACAGAGCTGATTAGTCCAAAGAAAACTAGTTTATTAATTAAGAGGACAAAAGTACCTAGCTTTGTTGCACGACTCTGCAACACTATCTCTGAACTTCTTTAATTCATCACCAAAATGAAGTGAAGACTTCAAATGAGCAGCACCAAAAGAATTTTCTGACGTGCTCCCAACAGTAAAGCCCAAAATTCTCCTTAACTCGCCTGAGCGAGTATATTTTTGGTCACTCATTACAATTAGCTCCAGCATCAGGCATTGTGACAGGGAAGGCAAATCACCCACGACTGCACCAGTTCCCTGGGATGCACCCTTCCCAGAACCAAATATATGGGTGTCTGAACTCTCTCTGAAGCTCCCA
>NW_026020908.1:0-528 GCF_019186545.1 Solanum stenotomum
GCTAGAGAGGGCACCATCATTAGGTCTAGCAACCCATAGCACATCTACCAAGAAGGGCACCACAAGGATCTACCGATCAAGGTTCATTAAGGATAGCTCATTAAATCCCCTTGGAAGGGTGCCTTAGGCCTACCGATTTTTCATTAAGGGTGCCTTAAGCCTACTAGTCCAAGGTTCATCATTTCACACATGAGAAGGGCTACCACCATTAGGTCTACCGATTTCATGGTTTTACATTTACTTAGGAAAGCTAGACTTATGAAAGGGCACCATTTCTTAGTTTTGCCGATTCAAGTCTTGGCCTAGAATTCCTCTTTTAGTATTTATAGAAAGGGCACCATTTCTTAGTTTTGCCCACTTCACACATTTATGCATTCAAGACTTTAAGTAACAAGGAGGGACACTTTAGTCTACCAACCAAGTCACAACATTTTCATTTAAGGATATTTCATAATCCAACATCATTTCATATATAAATCATGAGAAGTCATACTTCAACTGACAATGCTATCCACTTTACATAGGATC
>NW_026020909.1:0-727 GCF_019186545.1 Solanum stenotomum
TTTACAAGAGATTTGGAGAAATTCCCTACAGAGACTGGAAGCATGCCATTTAGAGGGTTGAAAGATAGAGAAAGAGTTGTTAATCTTCTGCAATTGGTTAAGGAAGTGAGGAAGCTTAAAAATGAATCACTGGTTAAATTGTTTCCCCACAAGTTTAGGAAGTTTAGATGAGTCAAATATCCAAGAGAATTGGGTATTAAGCCACTGAGTTTGTTATCTGAAAGCTCTAGATCAGTAAGCTTTGAACAATTGGAGATAGAATGAGGAATAGTCCCAACAAGATTAGTTAAGGTATGCAGATAAAGTATTTCAATGTTGGGTAAGGTAGAACCTATGTTTGGTGGTAGAGTTCCTGATAGATTGTTGGCTGAAAGTTGAATTGTTCTCAGTCGTGATATGTTGAAGATCTCCATTGGAAGTGAACCACTAAAACTATTAAACCCAACATCAAATTCCACCAACTCAACGAGATTTCTTATATCTTTGGGTATTTCACCTGTCAACACGTGAAGAAAGAATGAGTTTAACTAGCTCAATACAGATCGCTATAACTTTGAATACGTACCAGTAAACGTATTTTCCTTAAGATTTAAGAATTGCATCTTGGTTAAGTTGCCAATCTCCCGTGGTAAGAATCCACTAAGATTGTTGCCCCACAGTAACAATGATTGCAGCGATGAGCTATTGAATATGGAGATTGGGATAGAGCCGGTAATCTGGTTATTCT
>NW_026020910.1:0-653 GCF_019186545.1 Solanum stenotomum
GTCCATCTAGTATTGATATTTAGCTTTAAATTTACAAATAATATATTGGTAAGCATAAGTACCAACACTAGTTGATTCTATTGATGACAAAATTGATTTTCTTGCAAAATCGATTTGTGTCCATCTAGTGTTGACACTTAGCTTTAAATTTAGAAATAATATATTTGTTAAGCATAACTACCAACACTAGTTGATCCTATTGATGACAAAATTAATTTTCNCAAGATCGATTTGTGTCCATCTAGTGTTGCTATTAAGCTTTAATTTAGGAATAAAGTGTTTGTTAAGCATAAGTATCAACACTAGTTGATCCTATAGATGACAAAATTGATTTTCTTGGAAGATCGATTTGTGTCCATCTAGTGTTGACACTTAGCTTTAAAAAGTTGTTAAGTTGTTAAAGTTAAAAAGTTGTTAAGTTGTTTAGATAAATTAAAATAAATAATGTGATTTAGTTTGTGGATTTAGTTGTTGTATTAAGTCAAAACTAAACTAGTTAAAGTTGTTATGTTGTTTATATAAGTTAAAATAAATAATGTCGGTTTAGTTAGTGAATTTAGTTGTTGGAATTAAGTCAAAACTAATGTAGTTAAAGTTCAAACGTTGTTATGTTGTTTAAATAAATTAAAATAAATAATGTCGATTTAGTTAGT
>NW_026020911.1:0-218 GCF_019186545.1 Solanum stenotomum
TGGTCCTAATGTGATGATATGACTTTTGAAATGTTTAAGTCTTTTATATATGAGTATTGTGTAAAGATGTAAATGTTGAATGGTAAGTTCACTTTTGGTGACCTTGAGGTGGTTCTTAGTTTGAATAGTGGTATGGGACGCTATGCATACATTACACAAAGTATAGCTTTAGGGTTACTTGAGGTGAAAGTGTAACATCCGACAATTTGAAGTGGCTT
>NW_026020912.1:0-686 GCF_019186545.1 Solanum stenotomum
TATATATAATGTCGGATTGGTTTGGTCTCTGGTTGGTTTTTTTTAGTTAAAATCAAACCACCCCAAATATAATCGGGTTTTTTCCAATACCAAACCAAGTCAAACCAAACCACTAGTCGGGTTTTTTGTTCAATTTGACTCGATTTGCGGTTTGGTTCTGTTTTATACCCCCAATTGTGATATATTTGAATTTGAGTAGCCAAATTTCGAGCTTTAATTTCGTTCCTGCAGTAATTTAAACTCACACTGGTAAACTGAAACGTCAAGCCTTACTATAGAATTGTAGAGCATCAACCAAGGATTAATCCAAATTTATCATTTATCTTTGAATATTTATTTGGTCATTAAATCTTATCTCCAAATATTTTCCAGACAAATATCAAGTACTTACAATTATAACACATTTTTTTATGTGTCCTATATAGTACTGACAAAATGACCCATAAAAAAGAATATCATGAGGGGACCATGGCTCTTTTAATAGCAAACATGCATGATTGAGTTGAATGATTTATTTTTTTTAAAAATGATATAATTGTAAGTACTTGATATATGCCTAGATACATGTTTTCTTCTACGTAATAGAGAGAGGCGAACAAGAATACGAGGGAGGCGAGCGAATTGGTTTATGTATCCTAGATAATACGTGTATATATACTTCTCTCTCGCTTTATATAAACACAAAT
>NW_026020913.1:0-235 GCF_019186545.1 Solanum stenotomum
GTTTGAACTTTGAATTTAAATTTTCAAAGTTTTAAAGGGTGAAATTTAAACTTTTATAGTTTTAAAGTTTGAATTTAAATTTTCAAAGTTTTAAATTGTGAAATTTAAACTTTTATACTTTTAAAAGTTTGAAAGTTTGTATTTAAAACTTTAAAAGTATAAATTTTTAAGTGTAATGTTCCTAATTTTTTAATTTTAATAAAAATATTATAATTTATAACGGTTGGACCCGGTT
>NW_026020914.1:0-424 GCF_019186545.1 Solanum stenotomum
TAAACGCTAAATACCAAACCCTAACCCCTAAACCTAAACCCTAAACCCTAAACCCTAAATCCCAAACTCTAAACACTAAGCCATAAACCCTGAACCCTAACCACTAAACCCTAACCCCTTACCCCTAAACCCATAAACCCTAAACACAAAACCCTAAACCCTAAACCCTAACCCCTAACCTCTAACCNCCCTAAACCCTAAACCCTAAACCCTAAACCCTAAGCCCAAAACCATAAAGCCTAAACCATAAAACCTAAACCCTTAACCATAAACTATGAAACCTAAACCATAAACCCTAACCCCTAAGCCCTAATCCTAAACCCTAACCCTCAACCATAAACTACAGACCCTAAACCCTATACATTAAACCCTAAACCCTAAACCTTAACCCCTAATCCCTAAACCCTAACCCCTAAACCCTAAA
>NW_026020915.1:0-237 GCF_019186545.1 Solanum stenotomum
GGTATGATCCTAATCTCCAAAAGAATAAGAATGTTGCTAGTCAGGATAACTATACTTATAATCAAGGTGATGAGGGACTACTAAACAAGCAACACCATCCTCAAGCTCCCAATAAGAATAAACTGGACAACACCCCGGAACCTGCCCCTTTTACTATAATTCAATCATTTGCTGCTAAGCTTAGATATAATCAATCTAAGGCTGAAACCCCTATTGAATTGAATAATCCTATCCATA
>NW_026020916.1:0-432 GCF_019186545.1 Solanum stenotomum
TCCCTCTTACTCATTGGGATAATAATAAGATTATTGGAACCTGGAATGACAAACCTTTTATACTAGAATTTGTCACTAAACCTTTCACTAGAATGATAAATGATTTGACTGCAAAATTACTAGTTTCAAAAAACAACCAAGTTGATTTTATAAAACAAGAAATAAATAGTATTGAAGTTGATCATATTTTACAAAATCCGAAATTAAAGGAAAAAATTGCTATTTTAAAGAATCAGTTTTCCATTGATATTTGTGGAGATCATCCTAATGCTTTCTGGAACAGGAAAAAGCATGTTGTAAGCCTCCCTTATGAGGAAAGTTTTAGTGAAGATAATATTCCCACTAAAGCAAGGCCTTGCCAAATGAATGCTGACTACTTAGAGTTATGCAAAAAGGAAATTGATTCTTTACTTCAGAAAGGCCTTATAAGGC
>NW_026020917.1:0-755 GCF_019186545.1 Solanum stenotomum
TAAGTGTCCTAGGATGTCTGAAAAACCGTATTAGGTAGAGTCCTTTTCATGGGTGTGTAGTGCGCACCACATCTAATGAGAGGGAGGCTACAAAGTGTCTTTAGGAAAAATCTTCATTTTCTTGTTACTCTTATCGTGCGTAAGGTATGATCTAAATTCCATTCTAACTCGACATTCTACGGTTCAGTAATCATGCCTCTTCGTAGAGCTTATGCTAGGAATGCGAATGCTAGGAACGCAAACGCAGCTCCTCCAGTTTCAGATCAAGAAGTGTCGATTGCTGAATTCATGAATGCCATTCAGATGTTGGCTCAGAGTGTCGCTAACCAGAACAATCAGCGGGTTCAAGCTCCTGTGAATGCAAATGGTGGATCAGCAGCAGCAAGGGTTCGTGACTTTGTCAGGATGAATCCGTCTGAGTTCTTAGGATCACAGACTGGTGAAGATCCCCAGAATTTCTTGGATGAGATCAAGAAGATCTTTGAGGTGATGCAGGTCACTGGGAATGATCGGGTTGAGTTGGCATCTTACCAACTTAAGGATGTGGCTCATATCTGGTATACTCAGTGGAAGGAAAATAGGGGAACAGATGCCACTCCTATTACTTAGGATTGTTTCAGCGAAACCTTTCTGGACAGGTTTTTCTCCATAGAGTTGAGAGAAGAAAGGGCCCAGGAATTTATGAACTTAAGGCAGGGTAACATGACTGTCCAAGAATATGGGCTCATTTAACCAACTCTCCAGGTATGCTCCTC
>NW_026020918.1:0-264 GCF_019186545.1 Solanum stenotomum
ATATATATAGTATGAAGTAAATAGAAGGTGGAAATAGAAAATATTATATAAAAGAAAGAAATATTAATAGAAAGAAATAGAAAATAGAAATAAAAAATATTATATAAAAGAAAGAAATATTAATTAGTAAGATGGCAATTTTTGATTGGTTTGAGAAAGAAATATTAATAGAAAGAAATAGAAAGTAGAAATAGAAAATATTATATAAAAGAAAGAAATATTAATTAGTAAGATAGCAATTTTTGATTGGTTTGAGAAAGAAAT
>NW_026020919.1:0-294 GCF_019186545.1 Solanum stenotomum
ACCTAATTTTTTAATAATATATGTTATTGGTCATGTCCCAATTTATGTGGCATTAATTGATAGATTTGTTGGAGTCGAGAGATTTATTTTGTTAATTATTGTAATTTATAGTTTTTTTTTTCCGTCAATTTCAAACAATATATGTTGTTAATTGATAGAATACTTTTAATGTAATTTTTTTAAAAAAATATGTGTGATTGTCCATGTCCCAATTTATGTGGCACATGTAAAGTTTTGACAATTAACCAAGATTTTAATACATTTTTAAAAATATTTTAAGTCGTTAAATTTTAA
>NW_026020920.1:0-1353 GCF_019186545.1 Solanum stenotomum
CCTAATATAAGACATTTAAAAACTAAAACAAAAAGGGATAAAATACTGTGGTGATTTTATTTGATGATTCTGTTAATTGAGATCTTCCTAAGTACTGAGATTTAGTTTAGCAGGACCCTCCTATATAATGGAATTAGCAAGACCCTCCTACATAATAGGATTAGCAGGACCCTCCTACATAATGGGATTTAGATTAGCAGGACCCTCCTACATAATGGAATTAGCAGGACCCTCCTACATAATGGGATTAGCAGGACCCTCCTACATAATAGGATTTAGATTAGTAGGACCCTCATACATAATGAGATTTAGATTAGCAGGGCCCTCCTACATAATGAGATTTAGATTAGCAGGACCCTCCTACATAATGGGATTAGAAGGACCCTCCTATATAATGAGATGTAGATTAGCAGGACCCTCCTATATAATGGATTAGCAGGACCCTCCTACATAATGTGATTTAGATTAGTAGGACCCTCCTACATAATGAGATTTAGATTAGCAGGACCCTCTTATATAATGGGATTTTCACTTGCAGGACCCTCCTACATAATGAGATTAGCAGGACCCTCCTATATAATGAGATGAGATTTAGATTAGCAGGACCCTCCTACATAATGGGATTCGCAGGACCCTCCTACATAATGAGATTTAGATTAGCAGGACCCTCCTACATAATGGGATTAGCATCCTACATAATGGAATTAGCAGGACCCTCCTACATAATGAGATTTAAATTAGCAGGACCCTCCTACATAAAGGGATTCGCAGGACCCTCCTACCTAATGGGATTAGTAAGACCCTCCTACATAATGAGATTTAGTTATTTTCTCCTAGGTAAACACTTTTTACTCAGAGACGTTATTTTTTATTTTTTCTCCTAGGATAAACACTTCCTAGTCTGAGTTTATTTTTGAAAATTTACATTTGCTAATAACTCACAAAATTTTTCCAGTGAAAACTGGGGCAAAAAATTTGTTTATTTCTTTTGTTTGTGATAGTTTTCAGAGTTCTTCAAGCGAAACATGGATTGGAAATTTAAGAACAAAGTTTCAACTCTTTTTCAAAATGATCAATTTCATGATAGCCAGAATCAACTTCTTCAATGCATGTAGCAGCCTAACTTCCTGACATCTATTTCTATTCAGCTTTTGATCAAGAAAACATGCAGTCATTCAAGAACATATTCAAATTGTCATTTTGAAGAGTGTCAAAAGCTCACTCTAAGCGGCAAGTTAAGCCTCAATCCAATTCAAGATCAAGATACTCACCAAAATCAAGGTGATATCTCAAATTCAACACTCAAGTGAAGACTCAAGAGAAGCTGTATAGATAGGAGCTTGTACTTTTATT
>NW_026020921.1:0-328 GCF_019186545.1 Solanum stenotomum
GTCGGATATTGCGTTACTTCCACTACTTAAGACTCAATCTGTTTTGTAATCTCCTCTTTGATCTTCAAACTCAACTCAGGCTTGAACTTCCGAGTCTTTTGTTTTACTGGACTGAAATCTAGGTTGATCGGCAACTTATGGGACACCATATTTGTGCTCAGCCCTGACATGTCTTTATAAGACCAGGCAAATACATCAATGTACTCCTTAAGCAAGTGAACCAGGTCTCTTCTTTGAGCTTCCGTCAGACGGACACTGATTCTGACTTCTTTGACACATTCCTCGTCTCCGAGATTCACTGTTTCGGTTTCTTCCAAATTTGGCTTAT
>NW_026020922.1:0-247 GCF_019186545.1 Solanum stenotomum
AAACGGTGGCAACTCTTCTTCTAAAACATGTGTATCTTGCTGAAACGGCGCCTGAGGGACATTTAAGTAATTTAACTTTTATATCACATGCGAGAAGACGACATGACGGCTGCCACTACCGGTGGAAGTAATCCACCAGAGGAATTCCCACCCTTACCCACGCAAGACAACCCAATCCCTCAAAGAGCTACCGTAAGAGATCAAAACACCATTCAATATGCCCAAATTCTCAAACCTAAGCCAATGA
>NW_026020923.1:0-219 GCF_019186545.1 Solanum stenotomum
CAATTTCTTTAATGTCTTCCTCTTCTGTATTAACATGTAATTTAGTGCAATTACATTCTTTCCCTTTATTACATTTTAATGTATTTGTATTATCAGTATTCTTAACATACCTTGATTTTGTAGGAATTGGTTCTGTTGTTATGGAGGTTTGAGTCATATTTTTAGAAAATATTACTCCATCTCTAGTGAAAAGACAACTTCCGTTATTATGTAATAAGA
>NW_026020924.1:0-3303 GCF_019186545.1 Solanum stenotomum
TAAAAGAGAACTGGGAAGATTTGTATTTCCATAATTTTAAGTGTATAGGACGAAGAGATATGTATTTAAATTTGTATATACAGTTCTCTCTTGCTTTATACAAATACCAACACAACTTATACATTTGTGTTTGTATAAAGTGAGAGAGGCGAGGGAGAGTTGCGAGCGAGATTCAAGGGAGAGAGGCGAATGAAAAAGTGTTTGCCACAGATCAAAATTAATTGAAACTGTGGTTATAACATTTATTTTGAATTAATAGTTTTCTATTTTATACAATATTCCCATTATGAATTGGATGGTGTTTGCATTTTATTTACATACTTGAACAAATAGACATTTTGCAAGGTGCAAATTTTGCAATTGCAGCGTCTATAGTCTTTCTCATAACTTGGATATGCTAATTTGGGACCAGAAGGTGAGGGTGTCCAACAGGCTCCTTCTCTGGCTTTCCCTTTAAGGGATGTGCTTCCTTAGTCGCGAAAATTTCCTCCTTCTCGTGTTGTCTCCTCACCAAGTGTTAGTTTTTCGGGCAAGGGGTGTCAACTCACTCCCTTTGAATATGATTCATAACTTTATTTATCTTTTAGAAATTTATTTTTCGTGTACCTATATACATATTGTATCTAATTTAACAAAAAATAATATGTTTTGGTACCATTTTATTTGTAGAATTTAGATTCCAAAAGCCTAAGGATTTGCTGGAGATTGGAAAATACAACTATTATGCATGCAATTTCAGCACTCCTTCAAAGCAGTACAAATATAGTCTAGCAATAACATTCATGTTGGTACCTGGAGATTATTTCTTCAAATCCGGCAATTATGGTAGTTGCATAAATGGCTAGAAGCTATACGTAAATGTAGCAGCTCCAATTGAAGATGCTGCTGAGGATAAGATTTGAGATAACTAGCAAAACACATATTTCAAAGTTAGACAATAATAACCAGTTAATAAGTTCAGAATGACTGTGATCTTATTATATTTATGCATCCATTTTCTTTCTTTTGTTTTTGCACACATATAGCTTGAGTTGAAGACAATATGTTCAGTTGAACTCATAGAGCCAGTGGGAGCTATACACCTTTTACTTGTTTAAGATGGCGGAAGAATGCTCATGGAGACACTCTCTTGATGTTTTGTTTTCAATGTGAATTCTAATATGTATTATATAAATGACTAAAATAGTCTAACCCCATACATTAATGACTATTTTGATCATTTAATTGATAAACAAATTTTCAAAACACCAAGTGCAATATCGATATTAACAACCTATCGGGTTGTGAGCAACTAATATCAATATTTATAGCTTCTCCTCCACCAAATCAAAACATCTGATTAGTGAACAGGTCATGCAGAAAAAAAATACCTTCATAGTCAACGAGAGTTTAGCTGAGGGGGTAAAGGGTGGCATAAGCAGGATCCCCCTTGTAGGTGCATTATAACCAGACATTCCGCTATGAGCAGTTGGTGGTTTCCCAACATAAAAAATGGAACTAATATCATTGTCTTCGTCCATGGGCTCAGTGACTAATGTTCCTTTTTCACCTCTTCCTTACTGATAGGGAAATCTTCTCTTATGTCCTTCACCCCCTTCCCGGAAACAAAGAATGTTGACAAAGATAAAAGGGAAAAGAAATGAACATTTAAGAACTACCTTTGCCAAATGATTATTTAGCTATTCAGATGAAGAAATTCGCTTATAAATAACTTCAACGCGATCTTTTCTTGCGATGCAATTAATTTTTTGTCAGGTGATGGAAGTCAAAAAACCTTTTAGTGCTCCTCACTCAAATGTAAAACCTTCTAAGAAACCAGGGTATTAAAGCATTGTCACAGAAGGTTGAAAAAGATTGAGCTGCTAAATCTTCAAAAGATCAAGTTAGTTTCCATTTGTACAACAAGAAATCAGGGTGTTAAAGGATCAATCTTGAACACTTGTTAATTTGGATGTTATTGAATGTTAGAATTTGAAATCTTTAGATATATCATATCACCCAATGTGGACATGTGATGGAATCTCAAGCACCTTATTTATAGATCTCAATTCCAAAACATCTTGAAGATTAAGGACGATTCGGTTGGCACAAGGAAGATTGATGCTCCAAATTTGGTATCGCTAGAATATACAAGATGCCTAATTCTTGAACTGAAAGTTGCAAGAGAGTCAAGACAGCTGAAGCACTCAAAAATAGATTTGTTTTACCACAATTTGGATTTGGCATGGCTTAGTAAGTTGAACAAATTTCTATCAAACTCGACCTCTTGGTCTCAAGTTTCCTTTCATTTTGACAAAGAAATTAAGTTCAGCGGGCACACACAGTTCTTATACTGTCACGACCCGGGAGCACCTCCTAGTCGTAATCGGCGTACTCGACCTCGAAGAGGTCTAATACAAGCCTCTTAGCATTCATTCATCGCATAGACACCAAAACCATAAGGAATTAAAAACTTTCTTCACACACGAAGATACTTTCAATAAATAGCAAGCGGAAGACTTTCTAGATTTTATACAATATGTCTCAAAACCATCTAATACCTGAATATAACATTGGGACTAAGCCCACTCAAAACTTAAGCAAATACTAGAGAGACATAAAAAAAGGAACATGTTGGTTATTACCCTCGAATCTATGAGGACTCACCAAGTCTTCATCTTCAACTCTTAAAAACCTAACAAGTAGCCATGACATATCACCATCTCCAAATCCCTACAGTTTAGTCAAAAAGCGAAAGAAAGGGGTTAGCACAATTAAGTACTAAGTATGGAGACCATGCAAGAAAATATGCACAACGGACATTTACAAGAAATGTATGCTTTCATATCCTTTGATAAAACCTTTTCGTTACAAGTATAAGAGACATAATACAAGTCAACATTAACATATAAGACCATAGCCAACCATACATATACTTAACATAAATCCATATACAACCCATGCTTAACTTTAGAAGGACACATGTCATTTTATTACCATAGGACCCCTACCTAATAAAACCTTAAGACACACTTGAGTGAGACAAGAAGTGACCGCCCACAAGATCCTCTTCAAGCACACTTAAGTGTTTCCCCAAGATTACCTTAGATAAGGTCTTTATAGGCAACGTGCATAATCATACCCGATAGATAGCATATTAATGAGATGATATGTATAATGATGCTTACATAAAATAAATCATATTTAGTGGGGCGTAGTACATGTGTGGTGAGTGACCATCAATATAGTATTTTAAAGGCCTACCACCCCCTTGGAGAGGCGAAAGAGGTACATACCCCTCAATATGGTTACCCGGGCCTACCA
>NW_026020925.1:0-549 GCF_019186545.1 Solanum stenotomum
GAGGAGCTGCGTTTGCGTTCCTGGCATTAGCATTCCTAGCATAAGCTCTACGAGGAGGCATGATCACTGAAACGTAGAACGCCGAGTTAGAACGGAATTTAGATCATACCTTACGCACGATAAGAGTAACAAGAAAATGAAGATTTCCTAAACACTTTGTAGTCTCCCCCTCATTAGATGTGGTGCGCACTACACATCCATGAAAAGGACTCTACCTAATGCGGCTTTTCAGACATCCTAGGACACTTAAACCTAATGCTCTGATACCAAGTTTGTCACGCCCCGAGCTACCCCCCAAGACGCGGACACGGGACCTAGGACCACAAGTGATCCCAAGCTAACCCTGCTGGCATGATCATGAGCATACTAAATATAATAAACTGATGCGGAAGCTAAATCATAAATAAATCTGAAAGATGGGGAATACCCATATACTATAACTGAGATATATGAAAACTAATGAGTTTAATACAAAGAAGTTATTAACTCAATACTAAGCTGAATCTATCTATGTCTGAAATCAGCCTCTAAACTGACTAGAAATGTTGG
>NW_026020926.1:0-729 GCF_019186545.1 Solanum stenotomum
TGTCAGGATTTACTACGGCAACAACAGTTGATTCAATCTGCATTTGAGAGACAATCTAATCAAATTAAACATGGATATTATATCCGCTTAAGTGTTTCGGTTGATGTAGTAAGACTTCTCATAACTCAAGGACTTGCATTTCGAGGTCATGATGAATCTAAATCATCACTTAGTAGGGGTAATTTTCTTCAGATTCTCTCATGGTATGCAAAAAGATGTTATAAAATTCGTGATTATGTACTTGAACATACCCCTCAAAATGATCAAATGACTTCTCCAATAATTCAAAAAGATATTGTGACTGCATGCAAGATAGAAACAGTTAAAGCTATTCTCGAGGAACTAAATGGTGACTACTTTGCCTTACTAGTTGATGAATCTTTTGATATTTCACGCAAGGAGCAAATGGCTATTGTATTACGATATGTTGATAGAATGGGATTCGTGATGGTGCGACTTATTGACATTATTCATATTCAAGATACTAGTGCATTATCCTTGAAAGAGACAATTATTAATTTACTTGCTCAACATTCTTTGAGTCCATCACGTGTGCGTGGACAATGTTACGATGGGGCAAGCAATATGCAAGGCGAGGTCAATTGACTTAAAATGTTGATTAGGCAAGAAAGTAGATCGGCTCATTCTATACATTGTTTTGCTCATCAACTTCAATTAACTCTTGTTGGGATCTCTAAAATGTGTGTTGAAGTGGGAAAACTTGTAGTA
>NW_026020927.1:0-549 GCF_019186545.1 Solanum stenotomum
AAAGTAATTTTTATTTATCATAAGTTGATTTTTTACTCAAAATAGTTATAGAATTTACACAAATAGTAGCAACATTCATAATAATAAAGTTACAATTAAAGAGTTGACTTTAAAACTAAAGGTCAAAACTAAAATGGTCCCATAATTTGGAGAAATGGTGGTTTTAGTCCCCCGTGTTATTAACTTATAATGATTATGGTCCTTATGTAATTAGACTAAGCATATTTGATCTGCAATTAGATAAAATGTATAATTTTTGTCCTTATACCAAATTTAATGTTTAACATCGTTAACTTTTGACTCTCCTTTTTTATTCTTCTTAAACAATCTCCAACGGTAACGATCTGCTCCGACCGTTGTGGGTAGACCGAATGCTGAAAGAAATTGGGTTGAAATCGATAGTGACTTACAAATTCTAGGCTAGACCGATCTTAGACAGAATGTGAGAAAGGTGATGTTAAAAAAAGTATAAATGAAAAGAGACGTTAAAAAAAGTTTGACGATATTGTTTAAATTTTCTTTCTTCTTTTATTTTTTCAGTTTTGATCG
>NW_026020928.1:0-874 GCF_019186545.1 Solanum stenotomum
AGGTGTTGCAGGTCTTCGGAAATAAAAACCGAATTCGGAAGGTCTAAGTCACCTCAAAATTGTAAGTACTTTCCACCAGTTCATTATGTAAGATAACTTAAAATAGCCCAAGATCACTTCATAGATCGAATTTTAAAGATGAAAAACACTGTAAAATCAACGATAAAATAAGTAGTTGTTATATCGTCTTGCCCATCATTAATGCCAAATTGTTCCCACTGAGATCAGATAAACCACATTTTCTATCGGCCTATTCCAGTCTCCTAGGGGCATTTACTCGGAGACTAAAAGATCTCTGAAAGGTATGACATCTAAATTTTTTAAGAAGTGAACTAATTCTACTTCCAACTTATGCAATACATTTTTCTTTCCTTAGATGACAATGATCTTGCACGAGACGTTAAGGCTATTCCCCTCAGTACCAACATATCGTAGAAGGAACAAACATGAAGTCAAATTAGGGGAGCTGAGTTTACCAGCTGGAGTGCTACTCATTATACCTACAATATTAATTCATTATGACAAGGAATTATGGGGTGAAGATGCGAAGGAATTCAAACCAGAAAGATTCAGTGAGGGAGTGTCAAAGGCAACAAAAGGACAGGTCTCATTTATTCCATTTGGCGGGGGACCTCGAGTTTGCATCGGACAAAACTTTGCAATGATGGAGGCAAAAATGGCAATAGCAATGATATTACAAAAGTTCTCCTTCGAACTCTCTCCGTCTTATACACATGCTCCACTTGTAACAATTACTATTCATCCACAGTATGGTGCTCCTCTGCTTATGCGCAAACTTTGAAATGGATGTTGCTCATATGTAATACCAATGGTGTTGTGTTCTCTGTGTTTCAGCACGAATACTTCTAAACTA
>NW_026020929.1:0-660 GCF_019186545.1 Solanum stenotomum
CGAAATTGCGGCCCAGACCCGAGTCCATTTCACATCCTCTCCTCTCTCCTCATCA
Organism: Solanum stenotomum; assembly: GCF_019186545.1. Classification (NCBI taxonomy): domain Eukaryota; kingdom Viridiplantae; phylum Streptophyta; class Magnoliopsida; order Solanales; family Solanaceae; genus Solanum; species Solanum stenotomum. The sequence continues at coordinate 56 of NW_026020929.1, forward strand.
TTTTCGTACAAGAGCATTCTAGAATCGGGACAGGTGGAGAAATCTCATGTGTTCTTCGTCCTTTGCTCAGAAATCGAACAGCTCTCCTCAAAATTCCGTTGGAATTAGTACTAGTTGGAGCTGGCAGCCATACCTTTTGAAGGAGATTTGAATTTCAAATCTCAAATTCTTATCCTTTTCTACCCGATTCCCCCCTAAATCTCCCCTATATAAACTCTCCTCTTATTCTTTGTAAAAGGTCGGGAAAAAAAAGGGTGGAGAAAATAGAGGAGGGAGGAGGATTTTTAGGCAAAAGAACTGTGTTTTTATAACACCGAATCCATAGAACTTTGACCCCTAGTTTTTTATTTTATTTTTTTTTCATCCGAGCTTTTCCTCGGAGCTCGCCGGAGTTAAAGGGTGGTGGTGGAATCGTCTTTGGAGTCTCGAGTCCCGGAGTCGCTGCTCCGAAGAAGGTAATTTTCCTCACCTCTTAAATTTGTTTTGTCATTCTAGCTAGATTTAGATATGCTTTATTTAACTTTAGTTCACTTTTGTGATTCAAGTTGATGATTTTTATTTTTTTTTATTTTTTTTTTTTATTTTATGAAAGATGTGATTGCATA
>NW_026020930.1:0-214 GCF_019186545.1 Solanum stenotomum
ACTTGGTAGAGCTTGATATGTTAGATTTCGATTATATCTTGGGTATGGATTGGCTGCACTAATGCTATCCTTTTATTGATTTTAGAACTCACGTAGTCAAGTTTCAGTTCCTGAATTAGCCTATCTTAGAGTGGAAGAGGGGAAATTCTATGCCTAAGGGTTAGTTTGCTTCTACAATCTAGTAAGGGTGAGGAATGTAGATTCTGGAACCAGT
>NW_026020931.1:0-7278 GCF_019186545.1 Solanum stenotomum
CAACTCCAACCCCTTAATCATCCCCCACCCCCCAAACATCAACCCATTCAACCTCTATCGTATTTTGCTAAATAACATATAAATGCTCTTTTGGATAATATTTTCTTGCTTAATTACCGACCACTAAAATCACTAAAGTAATCAATTTTACTTGTTTTTCAAGATGACGTTTGCTGGGAAAAACTTATTTTTCATACCAAACACATTTGACCTGTTTTTCTAAGCATTTTAGAAGCGTTTACATTACAATCAAAAGGTGGACTTATACAGAAAGAGGCCCTCCCAAACTTGAAAGTATTGGGTCCAACAAAGGCAAAAAGCCCATATACTGGAATTTCATAAATGTAAGTGTGGTTGATAAAAGTACCACATCGTAATGTAAGTGAGTATAACGAACAGCTAGAAGCAGTATATAAGAGGCTCGTGCTGAGTAAGGAAAAATCACGCAGCCACGCAGTGAGCACATAGCGAACTATTCTTTCGCCTTTTACTAAAGAATACCGTGTGCGCGCTGCAATTAGTGGCATACGCCAATTTTTGGAGGGATTTTCTTAATTGAGAATCCCACAATACTAATAACAAAATTTTCTGGGTTGTTTCTAAAAGTAAGTCTAGCCCCCTCTAAATGTGGTTAAATTACTGATAGGTCATTTCAACTGTTTTCCTGCATATTATATTGAACTGCTCTTACCACTTTCTAGTGTAAGAAAGAGTATGGAGTAAATTTTAGAAACAACTAACATAATAATAGAAAGGTTCTATCACATTATAGTTTTGATAATTATAATTTTGTTTATTATAATTTTTCATAAATTGTATACAATTTAGCTAGGATAAGCATATAAATAAAAAATTCTGAGGCTCGAACCATTTCTTTTGACTCTTTTTCAAATTCGATAAATATTGCCTTTGGTGTTCTATGATTCACCTCCGGATAATGAGTAGGTAGTTCGATCCTTTTTATATACAATCAGAAATCGAATTAATATAATTTTAACATTTATACAAGTCAAGCGAAATTATAAAAAAAATCAGGCGAATAGCAAGAATTGGGAAAACTATAGCTGCGAATTACAATTTTCTTAAACTATAGTTGTAGCACCTAATATAGGCTAAATTCTGATAACTAATTTTAAGTTGGTGTTATTAATAACCCAACAAATTGCGTTATTAGAAACTTAAATAAGACAATTTCAAACATGTAAATCTTTTTAATATTTGCCTTGATAGGTACACAAACCTTCATAGTTTAACTTATCAACAAAATTTAAGAATTGACCCCCTACACCCTTATACCTATCAACATGATTAAAAAATTGAAACCATGCATCGTTGTAATTTATAAAGTTATCGTTGTGATTAGAACATTAAGAGTTTGAATCGTGAAAACAACTTCTTGCAGAAATGTAAGATAAAATCGCATATAATAGACTCTTCCTCAAATTTCACTTATAACGAGAGTTTAGTACTCTAAACTATTTTATTTTACCCTTATGTATCTTGACCTGCCAGCGACAATTGAAGTAAAATAAGAGTTTTGCATGAAAAAATATTTCTTGAATCTTGCTAACTTAGGAGTTAGGTGCATGTGCATAATTCAACACAACTACCAAAATTAAATTAGTATGTCAATAACCCCAATTTTAAATTAGTGTTACTAATAAGTAATAATCAAACGAATGGCGTTATTAAAAATTCAAATAAGAGAACTAAAAACTTATATACATGTGAAAAATCTAATTATTTTTGCCCTATTATCAACTCAACTAAAGAATTGAACCCCAATTGTTTTTAACCAGTGGTGAATCTAAAGGTAAAAAATAGGGCATCAAAACCCGTGGTCTCTTTATAAAATTAGATATTTTATGTATATATTTTCTAAAATTTGTATATTATTATATTCTGGCACTCGTATTATAAGAAGTCTAGTTCACATGGTTAAATGTTGAGCTTTTAACCTTTGAGAATTAAGAGTCAATTCTCACTTAATACATTTTTCTTGGTGCATCCATGTTTGGATCAATTCCCACTTAATACATTTCTCTGGAAAAATCCTACATTCGCCTCTATTTTTAACTATCAACAAAATTAAAGAATTGAACCCCTTGCATCCTTATACCTATCAACACATTAAAGAATTGACCCCTTGTGCCGTTATGATAACTAATAAAGTTATTATCACGTAATCAGATGTCACAATTCAAATCATGAAAATAATCTCTTGCAAAAATATAAAATAAGATTGCGTTTAATAGATACTTATTATTTGATTTGTCCTCAAATTTCACGAGAATTTAATGTACCTTTTTTTTTTTACCCCTTTCACCCTTATGCGTTTTGGCCCCACCAATGATGATGATATTTTAACCTAATCGACATAACTAAAAAAGTGGAAAGTATACAAGACAGACAAAGAAAGAGATAACCTATCGCTATCCTATGAGCAAAGAAAAGTTGGAAATGATCAAAATGAGCCCATAACTCTCCAGTAGGACATAATTCAAATACTCCTTCCGTTCCATTTTAGGTGACACTTTCTAAATTTTGAGATTCAAATAAATCTATTTTTGTTCATAAATTTTTCATATATTTTTTAAATATTTTAAACTGTCAATTATTATGACTTATAGTACTTTTTACGTAATTTATAAATATATAAATTCATTTCAAAAAATTTGAAGATTTCATACACAAATTTCCGTTCAAACATAAATTATTTGACTATCGAAAAACGAAATTTTCGAATAAAAAATTAAGGAGATGGTGAGACATACACCAACCTCGATGACCGTGCCACGGAATTATATTCTACCCATTGTTCAATTGAATAAAAAATTAAGGAGATGGTGAGACATACACCAACATCGATGACCGTGCCACGGAATTATATTCTACCCATTGTTCAATTTTCTCATCAATCAGTAGAGTACTGAACATGCAGGTGATAATATATAGTATTCCCTCTTCTTTATTTTATAACTTTGATGATGATCCATTTTAACCTGACATTCCTTTTAAAATAATATTTATCATAGGTATATTGTTAAAGTAATTATATTTTGAAAACTTTAATTTAATTGTTAATACTTTATGCCGTCATTTATTGATAAGAATTGTATCTTTGATTTACTAAAATCGATAGGTAAAATATTATTTTTTAAAAAACTTTAATTATTAAATAATATAAAATAAGAGAGTATATATGTATACCATCTCATGTTCAAAATTATATTAGGGTCTAACTAATCTAAATTCACACGAAAAAGTCATGCATTAAAGAGTAAAACGCTTTAGAAGTATTAGAGTCTCATTAAATCCAAATTCACTTCGAATACTCTCTACCAAAGGTGACTTTGAATATCCTAAGAGATTCGAATCTGAAATCTTTGATTAAGAACGTAGAGCAAATGAAATCAATTAATCCCTCCGCTCTATATTAGTTGTCTTTTTTTCTTTATATGTACTCTCTTAAGAAATTATAAAAAAAAAATGTTTTTACTAATTTACTCCTTAAGATTATTTTTTTGGAATTTACAGCTATTTATATTTTCAAAAAGAATTAATTTTAAGAATAAAATGATTAAAAAAATAATTACTTTTTTAATAAATTAATAAATAATTTAGGACAACTATTTTTAATATTTCGAATGGGCTATAAATCTAGAGAAACTAAAATGAATACTAATATAAAAGGTTTTTTTTTTTTGGTTTCCCACTCGGTGTCTGGAGCCCACATTGGAGCTCCGACTAAATTCGGATCGCACTCTGCAGGGCCCATTCGGGGGTGACGCTCCCAACAAGATTTTCTCCATATCTAGGGCTCGAACGCGAGACCTATGGTTAAGAGTGAAACACTCCCACCAGTGCACCACAACCCATGTTAGTAGTATAAAAATTAAAACCCGGGATCCGATCCTATAAAATTTAAATATTTCAATTGATAAACAAAAAAATTAAAATAAACAGGTTATATACGTGATTCTGTCGAAATTTTGGAACAGCTAGCTAATCACGTGAGAATAACCTACTTACTGAAAAAGTGACATGCATTATGGCGTGACTGATAATAATTAAAAGGGTTAAAGAATAATACTCCTTTTGTTTTAAAAAAATGATTTAAAGAAAATAAAGAAGACTTTAAAATTGTATAGTTTTAATTAAAGTTATGTCAATTGCATCAAAATTTTCTTTGGTCTCGTGGTCTTAAACATGTCGCTGGAAAGTTGAATTTAAAGAATTGTCATAAAAAGGGCATTCTTATTTAAACAGACCAAAAAAGAAAGTAGGTCATTCTTTTTTAAACGAAGAGAGTAAGTAATATTTTAAAGGGAAAAGAACATTTGTACCCCAAAAAAGAAATTATTTACAAGTAGCTATCCTCCTTACTTTCATACCCTCTATTTTTAACTACTATTGCGCGTTTACCTTTTAATACCATCAAAGTACTTCCTATGACCAATAATAGTTTTTCATTATTGACTTGGCATATCCCTTAAGAAATAATAAATCGGGTAATATTACTATTTTATACTTTGACTTTATTAAATTTAATGCTTTGAGAAATGTGTTAAATGATTAATATTATTTAATAGCAAAGGTAAAATAGATACAAAAGGTAAATTATCTCTTGATTTTCTAAACTAGATAAGTATCGTTGGACAATTATTTTTAGTATAGTGGACAACTATTGTTAGACTGAGGGAGTATATATACACTCATGGTATCAAAGAGGAAGAAGTGCGTAGTGATTTAATGAAAACACTACTCAATTACTCCTTGATGCCATTAGAGTATATGAAGAAGAAGAAACAGTGTTTCAGTGAAAACACTACTCAAGTAGTCTTTGATATCATTAGAGTGTATATATATATTCTGGTGACATCAAAGAGGAAATTGCTCAATTACTGACTGTTACCATCAGAGTATACTCTAATGATATCGATGATGAAGAAGAGTAGTTCAGTGAATAGAACAAGAAGGGAGTCAGGTAAATAATTTGGACCATGAGTTCAATCAAAATAAATATATTGGGTTAAGTCTAATTTGAACATTTATATTTGTCTAATGAGTCTAATTTGGACTCTCTTCTAAACAAACCATGGTTATTCATGATACCTCTTTTGATGATTTAAAAGGAGAAATTGAACATTTGAAAGAAGAAATTAAATTTCTTAACAAAATCATATTATTTATGATCACCGTCTTACTCAGATTGAGTCTGTTAATAGCAAAGGAAAAAATAAGGCTGATGAATCTACTGCTGAAGAAAATACTATTGCCAACACTTTGAATATTGATCCGAAACAAAATATGTTTTTAAGAATAATGCAAATTGTTACCGCTCATAAATGGTATGTTAAATGTATTATATTAATTGATAATACTTTTTCTATAACTAACACTGCTATGATTGATAGTGGCGCTGATGTGAGTTGCATTCAAGAAGGTCTTGTACCTACTAAATATTTTGAAAAAACAACTCATATGGTTAAATATGCATCTGGTCATGCTTTAGATATAAAGTATAAATTATCTAATACTCGTATTTGCCAGAATAATGTTTGTATTCCTCACTTCTTTTTCTTAGTAAAAAATCAGTCATACCCTCCTATTATTCTAGGAACTCATTTTATAAATGCAATTTATCCTTTTACTAATATAAATGTTAAAGGATTTTTCTGCTACTTATAAAAATCAAGATATTAGTTATACTTTTATCACCGAGCCTATTTGTAAAGATATTAATGCTCTAATTGAAATGAAACAAAAGCATGTTGATTATTTACAGTTTGAGATATTTAGTATGAATATATTTGATACTTTAAAATCTGCTAAAGTACAGGAAAAGATTAAACTCATTTCTGAAAAAATGACCATTGATATTTGTGCTGATCATCCTAGTGCCTTTTGGAATCGGAAAAAGCATATTGTAACTCTTTCATATGAAGATAATTTCTCTGAGGAAAATATCCCCTACCAAATCACATCATTGTCAGATGAATATCAAATTGGTTGAATTCTGCAAAAAGGAAATTGATAATTTATTACAAAAGGGTTTGATAAAGTCTTCCAAATCAGTATGGTCGTGTACTGTTTTTTATGTTAATAACGCAACAGAAAAAGAACGAGGTGTTCCCAGTTTAGTTATAAATTATAAACCTTTAAATAAATTTTTAAAATGGATTAGATATCGTATTCCAAATAAAAGAGATTTATTAACCAGATTATATGATGCTAATATCTTTTCAAAATTTGATTTAAAATCTGGATATTGGCAAATCCAAATATTTAGAGACCATTCATATAGAACGACATTTAATGTTTCGTTTGGACAGTACGAATGGAATGTAATGCCTTTTGGGTTAAAAAATGCTCCCTCAGAATTTCAAAAAATAATGAATGATATTTTTAATCCTTATTTGGATTTCATCATAGTTTATATTGATGATGTTTTGGTATACTCAAAACTCTTGAAATGCATATTAAACATTTAGACATTTTTAAGAAAATAGTTATTCAAAATGGTTTGGTCATATCTAAACCTAAAATGAGTCTTTTTCAAACAGAAGTTAGATTTTTGGGTCATTTGATTTGTCAAGGAAAAACGACTCATATTCAGCGATCTATTGAATTCGCATCGAAATTCCCTGATATTATTACAGATAAGACGCAATTACAGCGGTTTCTGGGAAGTTTAAACTACATTTCCCCATTCTAGAAGAATTTGTCTCGAGATTTAGCTTCGTTATATGACAGGCTAAAAAAGGATCATAAGAAGCCTTGGACTAATAGTCTCACAGATCTTGTAAAGACTATTAAAGAAAGAGTTAAATCTTTACCTTGTTTAACCCTTGCTAATCCTGCTTGACCAAAGATTGTAGAGACGGATGCGTCTAATATTGGGTATGAAGGTATATTGAAACAAATTAATCTGCATGATAAAAATGAATATCTTATTCGGTTTCATTCAGGAAAATGGAGCGATGCTCAGAAAAAATATGCGACGGTAGCTCATGAAATGTTAACTATCGTTAAGTGCATTTTAAAATTTCAAGATGATTTATATAATAAAAAATTCTTGATAAAAACTGATGCTCAGTCAATCAAGTATATGTTTGATAAAGATTTTAAACATGATGCGTCTAAGTTAATTTTTGCTAGGTGGCAGACACAATTATCCCCTTTTGATTTCGAAATTCATTATAAAAAGGGAAGTGATAATTCCCTCCTAGACTTCTTATCAAGAAAATATTTTTCTTCTGATGGGTTTTCTTGACC
>NW_026020931.1:7328-16099 GCF_019186545.1 Solanum stenotomum
AAGGTTGACCAAAGTCAACTTTTCAAGTTATAAAATCTCCAAAACAGGGAAACGGGCCTAAAACCCAAACGAACGACCAGGCGACCGAACAGTCAGTGCCAGCAAGTCATAAATGACTTGGGGTCGCCACAAGAACGCTCTAAACGACGCAATAAATGCTTTAATTTAAAAAAATGACCTAGAGGGTCATTACATTTATCCTTTGACTTTATTAAATTTACTGCTTTGAAAAATGTGCTAAATGATTAATATTATTTAATAGCAAAGGTAAAATACATACAAAAGGTAAATTATCTCTTGATTTTCTAAACTAGATAAGTTTCATTAGACAATTATTTTTAGTATAGTGAACAACTATTGTTGGACTGAGGGAGTATATATACACTCATGGTATCAAAGAGGAAGAAGTGTGTAGTGATTCAATGAAAACACTACTCAATTACTCCTTGATACCATTAGAATATATGAAGAAGAAGAAACAATGTTTTAGTGAAAACACTACTCAATTAGTCTTTGATATCATTAGAGTGTATATATATATATATATATTCTAGTGACATCAAAGAGGAAATTGCTCAATTACTGATACCATCGGAGTATACTCTGATGATATCGATGATGAAAAAGAGTAGTTCAGTGAATAGAACAAGAAGGGAGTCAGGTAAATAATTTGGACCATGAGTTCAATCAAAATAAATATATTGGGTTACTTCTAATTTGAACATTTATATTTGTCTAATGAGTCTAATTTGGACTCTCTTCTAAACAAACCATGGTTATTCGTGATACCTCTTTTGATGATTTAAAAGGAGAAATTGAACATTTGAAAGAATAAATTAAATTTTTTAAACAAGATCATATTATTTATGATCACCATCTTACTCAGATTGAGTCTGCTAATAGCAAAGGAAAAAATAAGGCTGATGAATCTACTGGTGAAGAAAATACTCTTGCCAACACTTTGAATATCGATCCAAAACAAAATATGTTTTTAGGAATGATGCAAATTGTTACAGCTCATAAATGGTATGTTAAATGTTCTATATTAATTGATAATACTTTTTCTATAACCAACACTGTTATGATTGATAGTGGCGCTGATGTGAGTTGCATTCAAGAAGGTCTTGTACCTACTAAATATTTTGAAAAAACAACTCATATGGTTAAATCTGCATCTGGTCATGCTTTAGATATAAAGTATAAATTATCTAATACTCGTATTTGCCAGAATAAAGTTTGTATTCCTCACTTCTTTTTCTTAGTAAAAAATCAATTATACCCTCCTATTATTCTAGGAACTCCTTTTATAAATGCAATTTATCATTTTACTAATATAAATGCTAAAGGCTTTTCTGCTACTTATAAAAATCAAGATATTAGTTATACTTTTATCACCGAGCCTATTTCTAGAGATATTAATGCTCTAATTGAAATGAAACAAANGAAGATGATTTCTCTGAGAAAAATATCCCTACCAAATCACGTCCTTGTCAGATGAATACCGAATTGGTTGAATTCTGCAAAAAGGAAATTGATAATTTATTACAAAAGGGTTTGATAAAGCCTTCCAAATCACCATGGTCGTGTACTGCTCTTTATGTTAATAACGCACCAGAAAAAGAACGAGGTGTTCCAGGTTAGTTATAAATTATAAACTTTTAAATAAATTTTTAAAATGGATTATATATCTTATTCCAAATAAAAGAGATTTATTAACAAGATTATATGATGCTAATATCTTTTCAAACTTTTGATTTAAAATCTGGATATTGGCAAATCAAAATATTTAGAGAACATTCATATAGAACGGCATTTAATGTTTCGTTTGGACAGTACGAATGGAATGTAATGCCTTTTGGGTTAAAAAATATTTCCTCAGAATTTCAAAAGATATTGAATGATATTTTTAATCCCTATTTGGATTTCATCATAGTTTATATTGATGATGTTTTGGTATACTCAAAGACTCTTGAAATGCATATTAAGCATTTAGACATTTTTAAGAAAATAGTTATTCAAAATGGTTTGGTCATATCTAAACCTAAAATGAGTCTTTTTCAAACAGAAGTTAGATTTTTGGGTCATTTGATTTGTCAAGGAAAAATGACTCCTATTCAGCGATCTATTGAATTCACATCGAAATTCCCTGATATTATTACAGATAAGACGCAATTACAGCGGTTTCTGGGAAGTTTAAACTACATTTTCCCATTCTTCAAAAATTTGTCTCGAGATTTAGCTCCGTTATATGACAGGCTAAAAAAGGATCATAAGAAGCCTTGGACTAATAGTCTCACAGATCTTGTAAATACTATTAAAGAAAGAGTTAAATCTCTACCTTATTTAACCCTTGTTAATCCTGCTTGGCCAAAGATTGTAGAGACGGATGCGTCTAATATTGGGTATGAAGATATATTGAAACAAATTAATCCGCATGATAAAAATGAATATCTTATTCGATTTCATTCAGGAAAATGGAGCGATGCTCAGAAAAAATATGCAACGGCAGCTCATGAAATGTTAACTATCGTTAAGTGCGTTTTAAAATTTCAAGATGATTTATATAATCAAAAATTCTTGATAAAAACTGATGCTCAGTCAGTCAAGTATATGTTTGATAAAGATTTTAAACATAATGCGTCTAAGTTAATTTTTGCTAGGTGGCAGGCACAATTATCCCCTTTTGATTTCGAAATTCATTATAAAAATGGATGTGATAATTCCCTCCCAGTCTTTTTATCAAAAGAATATCTTTCTTCTAATGGGTTTTCTTGACTTCTTTCCTGATAAAGATTTGGTTACGATTTTGAAGGCAGTTCCTCTTAATAGAGATTTAAAGGAACTTATATTATGAAAAATTATAGATGGAATGGTGATAGATATCGTCAATAATTACATGATTGAACAAGAGCTTTATGAAAGATTTTATTGTAATGAAGTTTATAACCCCTTGAATGATTAAAAATATAATCTCTTGAATGATTAAAACTAAATGTTATGTTTGAAGGATGAATCCTTCTTGGATAACCAAGGCTAGAGGAAAGGGTAGTTATACTCGCAGAAGGGGAAGATCATCCCCAAGTTCATCATACGGATCTTCATCATCTAGTACTCCAATTATACAAAAGGGAGGAATGAGTTTATATAACTGAAACTCTAGAGCACAAGAAAAAGCTTCCTCATCAATACATCTGGAAGATATTCCAGAAAGTGGTCCATTATATGATAAACTACAGGAGTTTCTAACTTAAAAGCAATGTGATTATTTTGCTTCAATCGCCAAAGAAAAAGTTGATGATATCAAAACATATGAAAATGTAGAAAAAAGAGAAATGATATTTCTGTTAGAAAACTCTGGCATACAGAGAAAAGAAGAACCTTGAAAGATATTCCAGAGGTATTTAGTTAATGGGCTTTATTTCCCTGGTGAGTCATACAAAACTCAGAAATATTATGAGACTCTGCTGATAAGCACAAGTGTTGAATTTCAACACTTTTAATTCAACACTTTTCAGGATATAATACAAGTGAGAATGTTTATAACTTCTCTAAAATGATTATAAAACACTTCATTCATATTGAAGATTGGGGTATTTCCTCAATGACTGAAAGACAATTCAGTTTGAATAAAGTCATGATAAGCTTTACCTATTGGGATTATATTCAGGCATTTAATAAAGTCTTATGTTATAACAATAAGAGGCATAAACATACTTGGTTCATAAAAGTATGTGCCAAGATATTGCTAACCCTATACCAAATTGGTTTTTAAACTGGTGGTCATACCATGGGCCAATCATAAAAATATTGCCCGAACCATTTCTCAAGTTATACAAAGAATGGGTTAAGATTTCCCCAGATCTCAACAATTTATATCATCAAGAACATATTTGTTATTTTCAACAAATTGAACAGATATACTTTTTTATAGAATTCTCTGTTTCATGGATTCATAAATAGGTTCCGAAAGTAGATTTCACTGAGGAACATATCCCTTGCCTATACAGAACTTATTATAATAATTTTTGGAATAAGTTGATGAAGAAAGATCATCAAACAAAGTCTTTATACGGACAAGAACTGTTGGATCTAATAACAAAAACCATACACGATTATACATCGATTCCTAATAAAGGAATTATGACTGATGACTCAACCTCCGTAAAACATATGGCTAGAAAAATTTATAATCATGATGAAGGAGAACAAAATGAAATGATTATGAAGTATCTAGAATAAGTAAAGAAAAAGATTCTTCTAAATATAAGTTATTACGCAAAATCAGATTCATCAATGCGTAGTGAAACAAGTGAAGATATGCATGAAGCACAACCATATGAAGAAGAAGCACCAGTGGATGCACTGAAAAAAGTCAAAGATTTTTTGGCAAAATTGAAGGACAAGATGTAAAAAAAAAAGTGTAAAGCTTATCGCATCGGTAGCAGGCCCACACTACTGTAGCAACACTATTCACCTACAGTAAATACACTGTTCACCTACAGTAAATACATTGTTCACCTACAGTATATACATTGTTCACCTACAGTAGATACACTATTACCAGGACCTAGATAGGGGCCCAGTATCCTGTACAAAGATGCTTTTTTTTTTCTATAAATAAGTTTGTTTTTCTTTAATTGAGGGCAGGTTTTAGAAACCACCTCTTCTTGTTTACATTTCTCTCTCTTGTTAAATCTTCTAAGTATTGTAAGTTTGCCGGACTTTGGCCGGAGCAATAAAGAGTGGTGTTTACTATAAGGTACTTCCTTTTAGTTTCACTTTTATCTTTTTATCTCTGAGTTAAGTCGTGACTATGTCCGGCTAAAAAATTATATCTATGCCGGATAACTAACTTCTCTTTTATATAAACCATGAACGGATCTAAGCTTTATTTAAATATAGAAGAATTTTAGTATGGTTTCTCGACTTGGTTCTGAGACTGAGGTACAGTCGGATCTAGTACTACTTTTATTGGCTTTGTCTTTGTGACTCCGTCTGATGAGCCGTGGTTTTTAGCCCGAAAAAGAGTTTGATAAGTAGAGCGTCTGATATCTGATTAGAACTATCAGACACATGGGCTCAATAAAAGTATGTATTAGCTTCTTGACAAGCCCTTTGTTTGGGTAAAATAAATAAATCATGCAGTCTGAGAAACTATATTAAAATTCTTGTGTATTTCGATTTTTATGTAGTTGGACTACCTTTGAGGATATTGACTTGCTTGATCTATGACTTGGAGTCTAATTTGTGTAATTTTTCTTGTTTAAAATTTAAAAATTAGCAAAAAACATATCATTAAATAATTTCTTTCTATTTATGGTCATGAATATTATTCACTTTAATTAAGAATATTTATTCACTTTATTTTTGGGTTAAACATTAATTGAAAACCTCTCATAAGGTAAAATTTTCATCGACTTCTCCGCACACGATTATTACGTGCCCGGTCCGCTATAAAAGGGGACTTGCTAACGGCCTGCTTTTCGAAGCTTTCTTGTACAACTCCATTGTGCTTAGTTTTCTCCATCTCTACCATGGCCGACGCAACTGCAACGCCGCCTACTGATCCAGCAAGCACCGCGCCACCTGCTAGTACTGATCCAGCAAGCACGACGCCACCTACTAGTACTGATCCAGGAAGCACGACCCCGCTTACTAGTACTGATCCAGCAAGCACGACGCCGCCTACTAGTACTGATCCAGCTGATCCAGTAAGTATACAATGCCTTCTACGTTTATCATGATATTACAGTTAAATCAATTTTAATTTTCAAACATCTAGAGGTAAAGCACCGTTGTAGCGTGGTTACGTTGTAAGTTCATACTCTGTTATTCAGGCTTCACATATTAGATCTAAGTTGTTCAATTACTCATATTAATTGCCAGAATGAATTGTTATCTTCTTATTTTGAGGTGTTAAATGAGGAATGAGCTGTTGCCTTCATGGTTGCCAATTTCATCTTCACAACACATATGGTCACTCAACTCATAATAATTTATTTATTTTCGAGAAAGAGTAGTTAGATTTGATGAAGATGCATTGACAGGTTAATTTATTCATGCAATAGAGGTAGAGTACTAGTATAATTTGTCGATTTTAGTTTATTTTTTCTCGATGTGTTTTCTCAACCTATAAGCTGAGATTCAGAATTTTTAAGTTTTAAATCTGTACCTGATTTGTGCTTATAATTGAAGGTAGCAGAAGATGAGAGGAAACTCAAATATCTGGATTTCGTTCAAGTTGCAGCGATCTATGTGATTGTTTGCTTCTCAACTTTGTATGAATACGGCAAAGAAAACTCCGGCCCGTTGAAACCTGGTGTACAGGCCGTAGAAGCCACTGTTAAAACTGTTATCGGACCGGTTTATGAGAAGTTCCACAACGTTCCTTTCAATCTCCTCAAGTTCATCGACCTAAAGGTTCACCTTCTTTCTCCCAAATGAATTTTACCCATACTGTCCACACCATACTTATTTTGCAGCTTGAAAGTTTGCTGGAATTGAGAACATTTAGAAATTGTCTTCTCCAACGAATTGAAATCCTTGATCTAATCTAGCTCAATTAGAGGAATGAGCCATAAAAATGGATGTGGACACACATACACATGAAATTCACATAAATGTTGTAAACTTTTGAACTCGAATTTCAGTAGCAAGGATTTGAAAGTTTGAATCTATGCAGGTTGCAAACTTGATGACAGAAGTTGAAAGCCATGTGCCTTCTCTACTAAAACAGGCATCATCCAAAGCTCTGTTAATAGCTCAGAAGGCTCCAGAATTAGCTCGAGATCTCGCCGGCGAGGTACAGCACGATGGCTTAGTGGACACAGCGAGCAACGTAGCTAAAACACTCTACACAAAGTACGAACCCACAGTGAAGGAGCTATACGCAAAATACGAGCCAGTGGCCGAGAAAAATGCGGTTTTGGCATGGCGATCTCTGAACAAGCTTCCTTTGTTCCCTCAAGTGGCTCAGATTTTGGTGCCGACGGCTGCTTATTGGAGTGAGAAATACAATCAAGCAGTGACATATGCGTCGGAGAACGGCTATGCGGTGGCGCATTATTTCCCGATTATTCCCGTAGAGAAGATCGTGAAGGTGTTTGAAGGCGGCGCCGCCGCGGAGAACGAGCAGTCCGTTTCCTTGACCGACGGCACTGTTGCTCCGGCGCAATGACCATTTTGCATTACTGTACTGGGGGTTGGGCCCCTTGGGCTTAATGGGCCAAGGGGTTAATAACTTGGTTTATGTTTGTCGGTAGTAATTGTTCATCTTTATATCGTAAGCCATTTCTCAATTTCCTTAATATATTTTAATAATTATTCTAAATCACCAAATTTAAATTCGTGAACAAACCATATTATATCAACTTTTAATCAAACACTTGAAACAAAATACAGTAATTTGTTAATTTTTAGTGAAGAAAACATTTTAAAAAAATCATGTGACACGAAGAAGCAGCAAGAACATAAAAAATGACTCAAGATCCATCATGATCGTTAGTTATTTCTCCAATTTTGCGTACAATATATAATAGGGGTATTCACGGTTTGGATAAAAATTGATCCAAATAAAAAAACCGAACCAAACCTATAAAATAAAACCGATTTTATTTGGGTTTGGTTTGATTTGGTTTTAGATTTTTGAAAACTGATAGTATTTGGTTTGGTTATGGTTTTATTCGAAAAAATCGAACCAAATCGATGAATTATATACATATATTTATTAATATAAATACTTAATATATTATTTTTATAAACAACTTTAAAGATATTATATATATTTTCATTAAAATTTCTATACAATTTACTTATTGAAAGCAAAAATAAAACTGATAGTATTTGGTTTAGTTATGGTTTTATTCGAAAAAACCGAAGAAATAACCAAACCGAATTGATGAATTATATACATATATTTTATTAATATAAATACTTAATATATTATTTTTATAAACAACTTTAAAGATCTTATATATATTTTCATTAAAATTTCTATACAATTTACTTATTGAAAGCAAAAATGTCCAAGATGAAAACATTTATCTTATTGATTTCATGTATATGAGTGTCTATGATAATTTTTTGTGGGACCGAAAATGTTATTGTTTCTTCCTTCTAGGCCAATATAGTGAATTTTAAAGCTTTATTGATACTAAATTTAGTAATTGAAAATTCAGTAATTAAGTCATTCTAACTATTTTTCGTTTTGAATGGATTGTTGTCACTTTTTTAACATTTTGAATGAATTGTTTCTTTTATTTTTTGTGTATGATTAATAACCGAATAACCAAACCAAACCAAACCAAACCGAAACCTATAACCACCAAACCGATAAATGTATATTATATTTGGTTTGGTTTGATTTTGATAATTTTAAAACCGATTAAGTTGGTTTGATTTTGATTTTAACCAATAATCGATCCAAACCGACCCATGAACACCCCTACAAATAACTAATGCTATCTACTAGTACAAGAAAATGATTAATTGCTTCTATAGAAAGTTAAAATATGAATGATTAATTGGTTAAAATAGTAAAGTACTCCTCCGTCCACTTTTATTTGTCATGTTGCGCTTTTCGAAAGTCAATTTGACTAATTTTCAAAGTTAAATTAGATTACATTAATTCGATATTTTAAACAAAAAGTTTAAATATTCAAAAACTATACGAAAAGTACTATACATTGCAATTTTTTGCATATCAATATGATGAAAACATATATCGTAAAATGTCAGTCAAACACCTTCATTTGACACAGCATAAACACCTT
>NW_026020932.1:0-241 GCF_019186545.1 Solanum stenotomum
AATGTGGACATAACCAGAAGAGAACTCATGGCAGCTCGAAAGAACTGGCTCACCCTTGAATTCGAACAATCACTGATCTTCTAAACGAGGTCTGTCAATAGCCGCTTGAAGTTCCCTGTACTCAACAAAGAAAGAGCAAGTGTAGTATCCGTACACAACCACAGTGTACTGTAGGATCACGCGGCTATCCTACTAAGTGCAACATATATAAGTCATTACAACATAACAATAACATGCATAT
>NW_026020933.1:0-16796 GCF_019186545.1 Solanum stenotomum
TAGATCCTACTTCATCTTACAAAGGACCCCTAGGATATCTCTAACCGCTATAGGATCATCTACATACTCCGAACTACACCAATAGCAAAAAGTGATTATGCAGTTCATTTTAATCATGTGTAAAGGACTACTACTACTCTCAAAGCATCTCATATTTCTCTCCTTCCATATGGTCCACCAAATCACTGCTGGGACAATCCTCTATCTGCTTTGGTCTGTACTGCCACTGCCTTCATTGTTCCAGCTTTCTATAGCCTAACTTGCCCTTTGTGGCATGGTCCAGTTTGTGCCCCTGAAGATGGTAAATAAGTGCCACAGTTGTCTAACCACCTTGCAATGAAGAAACAGATGGTTGATTGTCTCTGCCTGTTGCTCACAAAAAAAACATCTAGGACACATGTATTCCCCTCTTCATTAGATTCTCCTGTGTTAGTACCGCCTCTTTAACTACCAACCAAGTAAAGACTGTCACCTTATATGGAATTTTGACTTTCCAGATAAGCTTCCAAGGCAAAATCTGAGTTGAGTCCCCATTTGATTCAGGTTCTTGTAGGCAGAGCTAACTGTGAAGATACCTTTGTTGTGATGAATCCACCTAAGAGTGTCTTCTCCCTCTTTCAATCCTCCAAAATGGTCCAGGGTGCCATAAAATTCAGCTAGTCTATCCACCTCCCAGTCTTGTATCCTCCTTCTGTATGTTAAGTTCCATCCATGGATGGACCAAACTTCTTGCACAGTGGCCTCATGTTGCTGATTCAACAGATAGATGTCTGGAAAGAGCTATTTGAGGCTGCCATTTCCTAACCAATTATCGTCCCAAAACAAAATCTTTCTTCCATTGTTTACATTGAATCTAGTTCTTTGAAAGAAACAATGCCACAAATTTCTGATTGATCTCTATATGCTAATACCATAGGCAGAAGTCACTTCCTTAGTTTTCCAGTGATCTATCTTCTCATACTTGGCCTGAATCACTCTAACCCAAAGGGCCTGCTCCTCTTTAGGAAATCTCCACAACCACTTCATCATAAGGCATTTGTTCTGTTTCTTCAAGTTTCTAATGCCTAAACCACCTTGTTTCTTTGAAAGAATTACAGTCTTCCATTTGACCAAATGAAATCCTTTNATCACTCTAACCCAAAGAGCTTGCTCCTCTTTAGGAAATCTCCACAACCACTTCATCATAAGACTTTTGTTCTGTTTCTTCAAGTTTCTAATGCCTAACCCACCTTGTTTCTTTGAAAGAATTACAGTCTTCCATTTAACCAAATGAAATCCTTTATATTCTTTCTCTCTATTCCACAAAAAATTCCTCCTTAATGCATCAATTCTTTCCTCCACCTTAGGGGGGAGAGGAAAAACTGACATCAAATATGTTGGCAAAGCATCTAAGACTGAGTTGATCAGGGTCAATCTTCCACCTCTAGACAAATACTGTGCTTTCCATCTAGATAGTCTTCTTTCACATCTCTCCAGCACCCCATTCCAGATTTCATTGGATTTGCTTTTGGCTCCCAAAGGCATCCCCAAATATACTGTTGGTAGTTTACCTAGTTCTCCTCCCAAGATCTCTGTCAGATGTTGCATTCTGTTCACCTCATTAATTGGAAAAATCAGACTTTTCCTCCAGTTGATATGTAGTCCTGAAGTTGCTTAAAAAAGAATGAGTATCACTCGCAGGATCTTAAGTTGGCTTTCTTCTGCATCATAGAAGATGAGAGTGTCATCTGCATATTGGAGATGAGTGACTTCCAGTCTTAGATTCCCCTCAGTTGCTACATTAAAGCCCCTTATCCACCCTTTAGTGTGAGTAGTCTTTAGCATGTTGTTTAGGCCTTCCATCACTATAATGAATAGAAAAGGTGAGAGAGGATCACCTTGTCTTAGTCCTCTGTCTGATGAAAAGAAGCCTTCAGGAGATCCATTTATCAGTATTGAGAATTTAACAGTGCGTATACAAAACTTTATCCATCTGATCCATTTCAATCCAAAGCCCATTCTCTGCATGATTTCAAGTAGGAAGCTCCAACTGACATGATCATACGCTTTCTCTATGTCCAGTTTGCACATGACTCCTGGGGACTTTTCCTTCACTCTCGAGTCTAGACACTCATTAGCAATTAAGATTGCATCAGTTATTTGCCTTCCTCTTACATTTGTTGAGTATCTACTAGCTTGTGCATCACTTTCTTTAATCTTTTTGTGAGAATCTTGGCAATCAACTTGTAGACACTTCCAATTAAACTGATTGGTCTAAAGTCTCTCAATTCCTTTGCACCACTCTTTTTTGGGATGACAGCTATGTATGTTGCATTAAAGCTCTTTTCAAAAAACTCCTGGGAGTGGAAATTCTGCATAGTAGACATCAAATCCCCCTTCACTATCTCCCAGCAATTAACAAAAAAACCCATTGTGTATCCATCTGGACCTGGTGCTTTGTCTACAGCACAAGCTTTAAGTCCAAGAAGGACCTCCTCTTCTTCAAAAGGCTTTTGTAGTTCTTGTTGCTCCTCAAAGTTGATGGAAGGACACTGGTTCATGTTAAAGGATGGTCTCCAATTCTCATTTTCCTTGTACAACTTCCTATAAAAAGANTTGCATCAGTTATTTGCCTTCCTCTTAGGAAGGCCATTTGTTGAGTATCTACTAGTTTGTGCATCACTTTCTTCAATCTTTTTGTGAGAATCTTTGCAATCAACTTGTATACACTTCCAATTAAACTGATTGGTCTAAAGTCTCTCAATTTCTTTGCACCACTCTTTTTTGGGATAAGAGCTATATATGTTGCATTAAAGCTCTTTTCAAAAAACTCCTGGGAGTGAAAGTTCTGCATAGTAGACATCAAATCCCCCTTCACTATCTCCCAGCAATTAACAAAAAAACCCATTGTGTATCCATCTGGACCTGGTGCTTTGTCTACAGCACAATCTTTAAGTCCAAGAAGGACCTCCTCTTCTTCAAAAGGCTTTTGTAGTTCTTGTTGCTCCTCAACGCTGATGGAAGGACACTGGTTCATGTGAAATGATGGTCTCCAGTTCTCACTTTCCTTGTACAACTTCCTATAAAAAGAAATAATTTCTGTTTTGATCTCTATAGGATCCACCAGTTCTTGATCTTCTACCACCAGTTTATCAATATGGTTGAATCTCTTATGAGCAGTTGCCATTCTCTGAAAGAACTTTGTATTTTTGTCCCCTTGTTTTATCCACAGAGTTCTAGATCTCTGTCTCCATGCTATCCCTTCCTTCTTTGCGTACTCTTCAAACTCCTTTACCACACTTGCTTTTTGAAGAGTCTCTACTTCAGTTAAAGGCCTGGACTGTTGAATTTCGTCAAACTCATGAACTCTGTTGAGCATTTCCTTCTTTCTTTTTTCCAGGTTCCCATAAGTGCTTACACTCCAGTCTTTCAGTTTAGTCTTCATAGCTTTCAGCTTGGAAGCTAAGATGAAATCAGGCCTCCCTTCGAATTCAAAAGATGTCCACCAATCTTTAATTCTTTCATTAAAACCCTCGGTCTCCAACCACCATCCTTCAAATTTGAAATATGATTTTGTATGACTCCAACGGCCACTTTTAAGTGCAATTGGTGCATGGTCAGAGCAAACTCGAGGTAATAGTTCTTGCTTCACATTGCAGAAACTCTCCCCCCATTCCGAGGAGTACATAATTTTGTCTATCCTCGAAACAGCTTCCAGGTTGGCCCACGTGTAGTTCCCCCCTTCAAGTGGTGGATCAATTAGCTCCATGTCCTCAATAACATCAGAAAAATCATTCATGTACACAGAAGTTCTCATTCATGTACACAGAAGTTCTGGTGCAGTTCCTCTTTTCTGAAGCATATCTAACAATATTGAAATCACCCCCAAGGACCCAAGGCCCTGTAAATAAACTCCTGACAGCCCCTATCTCCCACCACACCTCCTGTCTTTCTAAGTTGCAAGTTGGTGCATATATCCCTGTCATGTGCCAAGTGAAACCATTAACCCTTGATTTAAAACTGCAAGTCAAGGTGTATGAACCTATCTCCACTACTTCGCCTTCCCAAACATTGTTGTCCCACATCATTAATTTGCCTCCCCCTAGTGCCACTAGCCTGCAGTTCCCCATATTTGACCCCTCTTTTTCCCCACACTTGTTTAATTTCCTCCCCACTATTTCCTTCAAGCTTTGTCTCCTGTAAGCAGATCACATCTGCTCTCCATTCCTGAATCACACTATTTATCATCCTCCTTTTATCCCTACAATTTAAACTCCTCACATTCCATGAAATTATGGAAACATTAATCATTTATCTAAAGCCTTTCCCCTCCCCCTATTTCTTGTGCCTTTGCTATGGAATTGCATATCAATCATTAAACCTTTGAGCTCCTGTATGCCTTTGACTTTGGTGCTTTCCCCTGTTTTCTGCTCTGTTTCTATATTCCTTGAATGTCTTCTACTGTCTATCTTCTTGAAGAGTGCTAAGGCTTCCTTTTTGCACCCCTCAAACTCAACCCCGAACTCTTTGCTCAACTTGATTATGTTTTGATGAACCCACAGTGATGCATCCATCTCCCCGTCACTCTCTTCTTCAACGGATTGAAAGTTAAGTGGCTCTGCTTCTTCACAGTTGCAGAAATCTTCCTCATTGCAATTCACCAGTTGCATATTGGAGCATAAAATATCAAACTCCGAATCTTCTTCTTCAATAACTGTTACTGCATCAACATAATCCTCTTCCTCTTCCACTCTTGTGAGTTCCTGAGATTCCGTGGATGCATTTGCATTCAGATCGCCATTCTCGCTGTCGAAAAAGGTTGAGTCTGTGGAGTTTGCTTCAATTTCGATTAGCATGGGGTCTGCCTTTGTTTTATCTGTGTCTTCTGATTTTTTTAACTCCAGGAATTGGGCCTCATTATAGTTTGGGCCTGTAGGAAAAGTCCAAACCCTTTTATCTATTTTATCACAAGTCCCATGGCCCACGCCAACCGTTAATTTTGACCTAAATCCCACATGTTCAACCTGCTCGTTATCAGCGATTAAATCACTGATTTTTGCCCCTTTCCAATCTATTGTCCAATGGTCCTTGTCCATTGTCTTCTTCGTCTCATGCAAGACCACTCTCGGCTGGACTTCCGGCCAGATCGGAATAAAGTAAGCTAGATCCTTATCCGCAATCTTTACTTCTTTTGGATCTGTTCCCCTATCACCCTTAATCTTCAATCTTGCCCATTTTAGGTGATTCTTCAGAGAAGTCTCTTCCTCTGTTTCCAGCCAACCTCCACACTCTCCACACTGATCTCCAATGGCCTTGAATATTTTTTCCGTCCACAAGTGAAGTGGAAGCCCCACAGCCCTTATCCATGTCGAAGTTCCGCGGTTTGTGCAACATCCAGCCGTAGGAGACCACCAGTCCAAGTGCAGCTTTGAATGTCTCCATGCACATTCTCCATGGATAATGTGCTCTGCCATGTTCCTGTTTGGGAATTCAAATAGAAAGGTGCATCCCCCCATCTCGTAGATGTTGACCCCAAAAGACTTCTTCCAGGTGTTNTCTGTTTCCAGCCAACCTCCACACTGATCTCCAATGGCCTTGAATATTTTTCTGTCCATAAGTGAAGTGGAAGCCCCACAGCCCTTATCCATGTCGAAGTTCCGCGATTTGTGCAACATCCAACCGTAGGAGACCACCATTCCAAGTGCATCTTAGAATGTCTCCATGCCCATTCTCCATGGATAATGTGCTCCGCCATGTTCCTGTTTGGGAATTCAAATAGAAAGGTGCATCCCCCCATCTCGTAGATGTTGACCCCAAAAGACTTCTTCCAGGTGTTGACCGCCCATTTTCTGATATCTGAGAGTGTGGGAAGCTCCTTCAGATCTGTATTGAACCTTCCAACGATGCATCTAGCAAGTAGACCCTTCTCCTGCCCAGTGTTTCCATCCGTGATAGAGATGGCTTTCTTGTTGCGGTTTATGACAGCTTCCGATGCTTCCTTGGACTGCCACTTGCTGGTTCTGACCGAATCAGCATATAGGATTTTTGGGTCTGCCATTCTGGGCTTGTCCGTCAAAGAAGGACCTTTTGTATCTTTAATGAAGTTTGCTATCTTTAATGCTATGTCTCCCCACCCCGTATTTAATGCATACTCAGGTAGTATAATAACAGATCTATTCCCCCCTTGTACCGTTACTATACTAATGAATCTGCCGAATCTGTTATGTTTTCTGGAGCAAAAGAAATCTGCAAACTGTTCATTCATCTTCCATCTTCTCGTATGCGTACCGTTGTCCGTTGAAGCTTCACGTAGAGCAAAAACGATCCATTCCATGGTCTTCCTGTTGAAAGTAAGCCTGCGCATCAATTTCCTGCTTCTTTCCACCCAATCAAACCAAATATCTGACCTCGATGTGATCTTTGTTATGTCGTATGACTTGAACCCTACTGCGAAATAGATTCTGCTCTCTCCCATGGCGACAGAAGATCACCGGAAAAGAGTTTCTTTCCCTCCCTCGGGAAGTGTGCCAGAGAGAGAAATTTCAATTTTTTTTGTATATTTTTTGTCGGACACACATTTCATGCAAAACATCCCTAGAAAGTCATTACATTTGATTCACAATGATTGTCTGACTGTGGTTTCTTTCCTGAATGTTTCTCACCAAAGCTCTAATACTATGCGAGAACTAAAGACACGGAAATTATTATTATCTTGCGTATCTACATTATTATACTGAGCCCTTTGTTTTGGTTTTATTTTGATAGTATTATAATAACTCTTTTCTCATGTGGGACACTATAATTTAATATTCTAACAATAATGATACTGATATTATTTAAAAATTTTAGGTTTTTCCTCGGATATAAATCTATGATTAGTTGAAGTATTCCTGGAAAAGCAATAGGTTCAAAATCAACGCACTAGCAAGACAACGTATTCCTAACTAGAAGATATCAACTATATGAATCTTCTTCTTTTATTTTGTCCTGAATTGTAGGTCTTTACAACTTCCTTCTATGTAATTTTAGGTTTACCTCGTCCCCTTGCCTTTATTCACCATAGTTTCACACCTATGGATCGGTGAATTTGTAGGTCAATGCAGAACATGAGCAAATCATCTCAAGCGACCTTCTCTCATTTTTATCTTTGATTATGTGCACCTTCGGGTAATTGTGCTTGTTTTTAATTTTATATAATCTTATAGGACCCCACTTCCATTCTAGTATTCGCATCTCTACAACACTCATCTTTTGATATGTGGGATTTTAGCAGTCCATCATTTACTACCATATAATGTAGCCGGTCTAACTCGTAGATAAAACAGTAGATGAGAAAATGATAATTCTTTTCATGGTTGTAGATGCTTTGTGGATGTTCATTGCTTGATTTTTTCTCTTTCTTATTGAATTGTTCAGATCATATTATGGCTGATAATATGGTGGAAGCCTGTTCCAGCACTTGTCATCTTATCTAAGGCGTTCTTTGCAGGTCTGTGTCTTATGGTTAACTTATTTTAAATATATTTTCTATTGCATGGATATGTTGCAACTGCACTGACACATTTTCTTTTGTACTTGCATTATTTTGCAGGTGTATCTCTATTTGCAGCCTTGGGGTTTCTTCTTTATGGAGGAAGGTAAGATGTAATTTCTTTACCAGTGATTGGATCTAACCTCTGAAGGTGTGTGTTGGTGTAACCACATATCTTAGAAGCACAAGAACAAGCAGCATTCATATGCCGTGCATTTATTTCTGTCCTTTGTGAGAAATTGTCTATGTTTATCGAAAGAATATATGCCTAATGGCTATACAGAGCCTTAAACCTCTTCTACGAAAGCCTTAACCACTTCCATTTTCGTAAATGTCTGTTAGTTATGCTGTGTAATTGTTGTATGCTTTGCTCAAGATTTTCTTTTGGATAAGCAATGATCTATGTACCCAGCTGCAAATCCATATATTTTAACCTTTCTGAGATTAATTAAGCTGAGTTTCTGGGATCACCTTTTTCTGAACTTAGGTATTTCCTATAGTAAGCTGCGTCCCAGGTAGTAGATATCGTTCGACCTCTGATTGCCAATGCATACGGTTTTATCATTTATCTATAGCAGTCCATATTGCTATGCTTTACACCCTGGTGCCTTCCTGTTGTTGCCCAACATTTGACTATTTTCATTGGCACCAAACTTGTGTTCGACACATTGTGATTGATAACTTCGTTGAATCATAGGACTGTGAGCTCCTTTTTCTTAACTTGCTCATTTCTCAACCAAAAATTATAACATCTTAGCTGCAATTCTTGGCTCTCAGCAACAAAAAAAAGCACTTGTAGGGATTCACATCATGACGGAGCCGACAATAATCTGCCACTATGAATACATAAGACTCGCTGCATGATAGAACTCTATGTACTGGTATACAAGGATATAGTGACATTTTAGCTGCTATAATCGTCTAAATTTTTTACTTCGCTTATTCATCTACTAGATTTGTGCTAACAAAATCTCCTGCATTGTAATTTTGAAATGTGTAGTGTGTAACCTAATTAGGTCCTGATTAATATTGATATGAGTTCACTCTTTGCATGCTATTGGAAGTAGGTTCTACATGTTCGTTTAGTTTGTCCCTTCACCTTTGTTCATACACACTTCAATATAGTTTGAGGTGAAAAAACATGTTAAGTGGATAAGTCATGTGTCGATACCTATTTGACGATCACAATTTTCCTTCACCTTACATCACCTCTTGCAGGCTTTTCCTTATGTTACGGCGTTTCCCTGTAGAATCAAAGGGGAGACAGAAGAAACTACAGGAAGTATGTCGCTCACTATGTATCTTTCATTATTAGTTGCTGTTCTTCTTGTTTAATGTCATCTAACTCTACATATATATTTTGGGATCTGCAGGTTGGTTATGTGACAACAATATGTTTTTCATGCTTCCTGATTAGATGCATTATGGTAAGACCACATTTCTTGTTAGTAAACTATTCTTAACTGAATTATGACCATACCACAAAAAGCCTTGCAAAGGAGTCCATCCACATTGTGCTGTGTGATTGACTTCTGTGGGTTCTCCCCATATGGTATTTTTATATTGTAAATGTTGTTGTAAATTAGTCTTAGTTTATACTTCTAGGATTTCAACTGAAGTTTTTAAGAAGGTAATGAAACTAACTTTGTTCTATCCATCTTACTCTTATTTCTCTAATCGTTTGCATCGCAGATGTGTTTCAATGCATTTGATGAAGCTGCAGATCTTGATGTTTTGTACCATCCAATTTTAAATTTTGTATACTATCTGGTAAGTTCTAACAACACTGAACCTTTAGTGTTAACTTGCTTTTGTCTCGCACATTATTCTTTATGTTCCAGTGAAGAAGATCAACATTTGCAGTTAGTAAGTGTAAGGGACAACCTCCAAATCATAATTTAATTGGATAAACAATTTGATTTTCCAGTTTGTCGCATGCTACACCCTGTTTTCATGTGTCAAAACTTCTTCCCAGGTCCTTTTTACCTAAGTAATTCCTTTGTCAGGAGCTGAGAGGTTCTTGTTTATGTCAATGGTATTTTAGTTTGCGAATCTCCAATTTAAATCATCCTGGTCATGTTGTTTCTGCTTATGTCTTCATCAATGTTGTGTTTTTTGCTTTACTTGAACCAAGGGTCTATCAGAAACAACCTCTCTAACCTCTCTCTTCCTGCCAAGGGTCTATACTCTATCCTTCCCAGACCCCACTTGAGACTATATTGGATATGTTGCTGTTTTTAAAGCATCTTGGTGAAACAATGGATGTAGGAGGGTTGAGTGTGTGTATTGAATTTAAAGTCATATTTGTATTCCTTGTGTCCTATCTTAGGTGCATTTTGATGGGAATTTGACTCATGAGTGTTCGAGATTTGGACTTTTTGGCCTTTGTTAACATTTTTAAGTGCTTTAAAAGAAGTTTATATGTTTTGAGGATGACCAGACTTCTGTCAACTCTTTGCAGTTGGTAGAGATTCTACCTTCTTCGCTCGTCCTTTTCATTTTGAGGAAGTTGCCTCCAAAGCGAGGGATCACACAGTACCACCCTATTCGCTGATACAACAGTGTGCATTGGATGATGGAAATCAAGCTCTGGGATCAGGGTATCAGATGAGTTGGCTTTTACGATACTCGTCTTACCTAGAAGTGTTTGAAGCAAAGACCATATAGTGAGATATTGTACGTGGAGCATGGTTCATCAGGACTCTTGGAAAAATAGTTTGTTCTCTGCAGATATTAGTTATGTCTGTAATTTGTTTGTAGTCTTGAAGCAAGAGTTGTGGAAGAAGTTGTGTTATTTCTAGTGTAATTATCTTCATATTTGTATGTTTCAGATTTCAATTGATTATTCTTTCCCCCCCATCTCTTTTTTCCTTGAGTCGGAAGGTCTTTTGGAAACAATCTCTCTACCTCTGAGGTAGGGGCAATGTCTTATGTACACACTACCCTCCCCAACCCGCACTTTGTAGGACTACATTGGGTACATTGTTGTTGTATTCTTTTCCCCCATATTTCAAGTCTTATTTCGTGGTGTGCTAGTTTGGAACACTTTTAGGTTGTGCTTGGTTACACACACATAATCAATATCTACGTGATACATAGCAAAGAGCAAAATATTATGATGCATAGAACAAAGTAGATGTTATAAATTGTACCTGGAATATTACAGTGAGATTAAATTTGCAGAAGGAAGAACCGTACGAGATAGCTCACGTATGGTTTGCGAGCCTACGTCAACACTTATATAATAGCCAAACAGGATGAGAGGATCGACCCCTTCAGAAAATTTTCAAAGAAAAGCTGTTCCTTGAAGATGATTGTCATCTCCAGAGATAAATTGCTAGCCATACACCTACCTCTCTTTTCATGAAGAGTACTGGTTGGTGCACTGGCATTTCAGCATTTCTAACAACCATTCTCCTTGATCCCACCCCTTTACTTTTGTTAAAATGCTCAATTTCATGTTTGAAAACTTTGTACAAATTATATTCGACTATTTAAGACTTATTTGGTTGGTTTTGATTGGGACACCAGGGGTTCACAAGAAGGAAAGGCCTGCACTATCATACAGTTTTGGTGCAATCGCGCAAGACGGGCTAGACAGGTCAGTGATATTTCTCACAAGGAAGACAGGCATGCAGCACTTATGCACGAGCTAGAGGTGATCGCGCAGAGCATAACACTCTCTTTGGGCTGTGACTGCCCGATCACCTCATAAGATCAAGTGCTTTGGCTGAACTCATAGTATATGTTGCACAGCTTAAACAAGTCAACAAATCAATTAATGGCACCAGTAAAATGATCAAAGTTTAAATGGCAAGATCTCAATTCAGTGTAGCCAAAGGAAACAGAGAGATGTATGAAGCAAAATTAAAGAACATAGTTCAAGAATTCTAGCCCATTAAAGTCTTAATCCAAAGATTTTTAAGTTAAAGAATTAACAACACCAACAACAGAAACATCAGCTTCCAAAATGCAACAGTCTTCAATAAGAAAGCCCTTTTTAGGATCATTGAATTCACAACATGGCATAAATGATGACCAGCCCCAACCCTTTGTAGCAGCTGAATACCAATTTGAACTACCTGTAACAGAACAATGTCAAATTATTCAAAAAACCAGATGTAGAAACCAACCAATTGAGGGGGAAGGTATCATGAGAACGCAGAGAAGCTGTTTACGATATATATATTTATCTATATACATATCATCATTTTGTCCATTGTATGTATGTGTATATTCTTGTGACTTTTTACATGTTTTCATCCCCTTCAAAATCAGAACAAACAAATCAACTCTAGAGAGTTTGATTTGGTACTGATTGAAAGTGGTTTATTAAAGAATGACAATTATTTTGTATGGTCATCATTTTTTCATGCTATAGAGTTGCGATAAATGAAAACATTTTCTTTCGTATCAAACATTTAACAAATCCTGCAGGAAATTAAGGAACAAGAGAAAGTACCACTCTTCTTGTGATGTTCACCACCAATCTGGTTTTTGAGAGAAATGCTAAATTTTGCCTGGACTCTTTTTTGGCGATTAAATCCTTTAGCATCAACTGATTCAAGAAAGATGGATATGTTCTTACCATTTTGTCGGTTGTCACCTGTAGGATATAACGAAAGTTTCCTGCATATTCCAAACACATCAAGTACTCGTAAAGTTATAGTGTTAAAGTAAGTTCAAGAGGGATTTAACGTATTTTCTCAAAGAAATAACAACATATTATATATACCATTTATAACCATCAACAATAAACTCTTCAGAATAGTACACTTTTTTCTTCAATTTTGTGAACTTAGTAATCTTCCAGTTGTGCTTATAAACCTTGGTGCCTTTCAATAAGGACATACATTCACCTATTCCCTGGTTCTTGATGACATATACGTCAACTCCAACGACACATTTGTCATTAACAAGGTAACCATTAGAGGGATCTTTGAATGTTTTATGAGAGATACATTTCGAAAAGCCCCATTCAGTCTTGATGTTGCGAAAATGCCTCTCCATTCCTGCATCAAAACAAATTTAGTCCTAGAATTTGGCCACGAAAGATGTAAAAGTAACCGTCTGTCAAGAGGAAAATAATGTCATAGAGTGAAAGAAAAGACTATACCTTTCATTACATTATAGTTGTTGTGAATTTGATCGAATATCAAGAAGCTAAATGAGACATTCACCTCCCAAACAGCATGTAGGGAACTTTTCCCAATAATGGCCAAGTATACAGATATATGGCCTGCTCCATCTCCATCTCCATCAGGATAAATGATCATTTTCCTATCACATGTTCATGAAATTTTAAACTTTCTTTTCAACCTCGTGGAGATAGAGAGGTTGTTTCTGAAAGAAACTTGGCTCTCAAGTAACATATACCAAGAAAATTTGAAAAAGGCAATACAGAGGTAGAACAAGGCACAACAAATAATGGAGTAAGGCATATGTAACATACCATACATAGCAGAATAATAATGTGATAATCGAAGCATAAGAAACAAGAGGCAATAGCAATAATCTAAGAAGAGCGAGACAACCCTCAAATGCCTTCTACTCAGTACTCTCCTATCTATAGTCATGTCCTCGGTGAAGCTGTGTCATATCATGTCCTGTCTAATCACCTCTCTCTAGTACTTCTTCGACCTAACTCTACCCCGTCTTTAAAAGCAAAAATAAAATTGAAAGTGTAGTCAATAATGATGAGCAAGTACCAATTGAAGCCACCGGATTCGAACTCATTTGATTCATACTTTGAAGTACCATTTTCTGAGAGCAACGAAAATGATTCAATCTTCCACAAGTAACGTCTTGGTAATGAATTTGTAATATTTTCCATGTTTACTTCTGAAATGGAAATTTTAAAAAGTTAACATTTTGCATATGATGTATAAACTACTTTTAAAAAAACAGGATTTAGCGACAGACAAATTTTGTAGCTGATACTACCTCCCATGGCTCTGTTGCTGACACTACCTCCCATGTCTCTTTTGCTGATTAACTTTTATGATCACTTCTTGTTATATATATATAAAATAAATAAGTAAAGAAACTAATAAAATATTGCATAATATTCTAACTGCCTAATTAAAAGGATTAGGGAATATTCTTATATCTAGACTATCTAATCATACCATATATAAATATTTTCATATCTATACTATCTAAATATACCATAATTAACACAATTAAACACCTTAATTCCTGATGAAGTATTTCAATTAGACATTTTTGTAAAAAATATTTGAGTGTGTTTTCATTAGTTTATTATGTGATTAAATTAATCATATAAAATGTGACATCTTTTTTAATTATACGCACCAACATCAAGTAGAAAACGTCTGGAGTTTTATGACTTATTTGTGGCGGATGAATATAAATAAAGGAGATGACATATTTTATGTAGTTAACTTAATTAAGTAACAAACGAATGAGAACACATACAAAAATTGAATCTGAAGTGTCTAATTGGAATACTTAATTAGGAGTTGAGGTGTTCAATTGCATCATGTATTAGTTCGAACGTATAAATGGAATATTCTAACAAGTTTAAATGGTTGGCTATGTATTAAGCCTTCCAATTTTATCATGTTTGGACAAAAATTTTAATAAACATTTTCCGTAGAAAACAAGTTCCTTAAAAAATAAAGAAAATGATTTCCTTAATGGAAGTAGGAAAAACAAGTTTCATAAGTATATACTAAGTTTATTGTCTCCTCCCCACTCATTCGTTGCTTATGTAACGACCCACATTGTGATTTGAAACTCCTTTCCCTGAGAAGACCTTTCCCGTAGCTTTATTTAAAGTTTGGGATTAAAACAAGTAAGAAAGAGAACCCTTTTAGCTACGACAATGAGTATAGACCTCTTCCCTTCACTACTTACCCAATGGACCACTTAGAATAAACTGAATTGAAAGCGGTAAGCATTCTGTAAACATTCCAAGTTTTCCATGCTGCTCATTCTCTTTGTATGAAAAGTAGGAGTAGAAAATGCCGTAGGTAGAACCTCCCATGTATTGTATTCGTTCGTTGGGTAAAAAAATTTAGAAGAGTAGGGAGAGGCTAAAAGAGACATTTTGAGGCCCACTAGCCATTCGGCAGGGCTGATGAGTCTGGATCCAACCAAGACCGGGTCCAACCGGGCCAGGCTAGGCTAAGAGGATTTTCCACTTGTCTGCCCCATCAACCAACCCGGTTATCACCGGGGCTGGGACAACCGGCCTACTTAAACCGAGCCGGGCCATCCCATCCCCTGCCACAGTTTCTCATTTCTGCAAACTCAACCAGTATATATAATGCCAACCATAACATTAGAGGGAGCCTTGTATTATATTTAACCACACACAGCTTAAACAAGTTAATGGCACCAGTAAAATGATCAAAGTTCAAATGGCAAAATCTCAATTATGTGCGGCCAAATTAAAGAACATAGTTCAAGAATACTAGCCCATTAAAGTCTTAATCCGAAGATTAAGTTAAACAATTAACAACGCCAACAACAGAAACCTCAGCTTCCACAATGCAACAGTCTTCAATAAGGAACCACTTTTTAGGATCATTAAATTCACAACATGGCATAAATGATGACCAGCCCCATCCGGATGCAGTAGCTGAATACCAATTTACACCACCTACAAGAGAACAATGTCAAATAACCAGATGTAGAAACCAACAAATTGAGGGAGAAGGGGGTGGGGGTGCAGGGGTTTACCCCTATCTTGAGAAGGCAGAGAGGCTGTTTACGATATATATATTCTTGTGCCTTCTTTCATGCTTTCATCCCCTTCGAAATCAGACTGCAGATAATATACTATTTATTGAGGAAAAGGAACAAGAGAAAGTACCACTCAAGAAAGATGGAGATATTCTGACCATTTTGTCTGCTATCACCTGTAGGATATAACAAAAGTTTCCTGCATATTCCAAACACATCAAGTACCCGTAAAGTTACAGCGTTAAAATTTAGTGGACAAGTAAGTTCAAGGCATAAATAAACTATACACCATTTATATCCCTCAACAGTAAACTCCTCAGAATAGTACACTCTTTTCTTCAATTTTGTGAACTCGGTAATCTTCCATTCGTTCTTATAAAGCTCGGTGCCTTTCAATAAGGACATACATTCACCTATTCGCTGATTCTTGATGACATAGACATCAACTCCAAAGATACATTTGTCATCAACAAGGTAACCATTAGACGGATATTTGAATGTTTTATGACTGATACATTTCGAAAAACCCCATTCAGTCTTGATATTGCGAAAGCGCCTCTCCATTCCTGCATCAAAACAAATTTAGTCCTGTATTTGGGCCACAAAAGATGTCTGTCAAGAGGAAAATAATGCCTTAATACCTTTCATTACAGTAAAGTTGTCATGAATTTGATCAAATATCAAGAAGCTAAACGAGGCATTAACCTCGCAAACAGAATCCAACAAGCTTGCCCCAATAACAGCCAAGTATATAGATATATGGCCTTTTCCATCTCCATCTCCGTTAGGATGAATGATCATTTTCCTATCACATGTTCATGAATAGTTCATTAAAAAAAAAAGTAACAATATGGAAACAAGTCTATAGCCAGAGGACTAATAACAATTCTACTCAATGAGCAACGCGTCCAGTTTTCCAGACATCTCACCGGAAAACAAATAAGAGAAGAAAAACCACAAGACGAGAGGAAAGTAAAGTTAGTTACTTGTCTGAACCATAGCTTCATAGCTCATTATAACTTACCCTTTATTGTATTCGTTTACCAATCTATGGTACACGTTAGGGGTGTCAAATGAGTGGCTTGAACTGAAATAGAGCAAGTTAAAAGGGCGCTGAGTTGACATATTGGTTCGACTAAAATCAACCCAAAAGCTACTTGGCCTAAAATGAGCTAAAGTAGGACTAGG
Organism: Solanum stenotomum; assembly: GCF_019186545.1. Lineage (NCBI taxonomy): Eukaryota > Viridiplantae > Streptophyta > Magnoliopsida > Solanales > Solanaceae > Solanum > Solanum stenotomum. The sequence goes on from NW_026020933.1 coordinate 16,409, forward strand.
TCATGACCTGCCCAATTTGAACCAACAACATATCTAGTGTATTAATTCCCGCAAGTGGGGTTTGAGAATGGTAGAGTGTACTCAAGCCTTATCCCTACCTCGTAGCAAGACAGTTCAAAAATGACAATACCGAGCTAGAACAAGTCATACAAATAATGGAGAAAGCATAACAATGTGATAAACAAAACATTCACTACTAGAAACCAAGGAATTAACGACAAACATAATTTCGCACTAAACGGTGAAAATTCCATGCTAATCTCATTTAGCTATAAATTGGTGACAAATTACTAGAAAATTCAATTAGCTAGGAGTGTTTTAGCAACGGATTCGCTAGGGATTGCCGACAAATTCCCATTCCATTTTTTCTTGTAGTGATAAGAAAAAC
>NW_026020934.1:0-433 GCF_019186545.1 Solanum stenotomum
CTTCAATTATAACAACATAATTTCAGATCAAATAATTTTAAAAAATGACATATATACACACAATACACTACTATACTTTTAAAGACACCGTGATGGATTTTGATGTCATTCTAGGCATAGACTGACTTTATGCTTGTTATACCTCAGTTGATCGTAGGACTGAAGCAGTCAAGTTTCAGTTTCCAAATGAGTCAGTCTTAGAATGAAGTAATTTTTTTTTGGAAAAATAACTAGAATACACAACGTTAGTTAATGTATTCACAATAACTCCCTACTATTTTAAATAATTTTAAAAATTAGTATTTTTCCAAAAACTAAACTACAGTAGATACATTATTATTAAAAATTCCAAATCATTAGTTACCACCCCTAAATTTACTCTCCTCTAATTTCTCCCACTTTATAGTTCACGAACACTTCCCTTCCAAAAAAT
>NW_026020935.1:0-1002 GCF_019186545.1 Solanum stenotomum
ATGAGTGTTCACTATCATCCAGGGAAAGATAATGTGGTGGCGGAGGCATTGAGTAGAGTGTCCATGGGTAGCTTGGCTCATGTGGAGGAAGGTAGTAAAGAGTTAGCTAAGGAGGTCCATTGGTTGGTCAAATTGGGAGTTAGGTTAGAAGGGGTGGATAGTGGAGGAGTAGTTGTTGTGGATGGTTCAAGGTCTTCCTTGGTTGATGAGGTGATAGTCAAGCAAGATCTTGATCCTTCTTTGGTAGAATTAAAGGCTTCGGTGAGTAGTGGTAAGGTGGAGGTTTACTCCCAAGGGGGAATGGTGCCCTTAGGTACCAAGGTAGATTATGTGTTCCTTGTGTGGATGGTATGAGGGAAAGAATCCTTGATGAGGCTCATAATTCTTTTTATTCTATTCATCCGGGGTAAACAAAGATGTATAGAGACTTGAGGGATGTGTATTGGTGGGGCGGTATGAAGAAGGACATTGCAAAATTTGTTTCGGGTTGCCATAGTTGTCAACAACTCAAGGCCGAACATCAAAGGCCGGGTGGCCTAACTCAAGACATTGAGATACCTACTTGGAAGTGGGAAGAAATCAACATGGATTTTGTAGTGGGCTTACCCAAGGCTAGAAGAAGCTTTGATTCGGTTTGGGTGGTGGTTGATCGGATGACAAACTCGGCTCATTTCCTACCGGTTAAAACTACTTACGGGGCTGAAGAGTATGCCAAGTTGTACATTCATGAATTGGTAAGGTTGCATGGGATTTCTTTGTCTATCATCTCGGATCGTGGTGCCCAATTCACTTCTCACTTTTGGAAGTCATACCAAAGGGGTCTTGGTACAAAGGTAAAGCTAAGCACCGCCTTCCACCCTCAAATGGATGGCCAAGCCGAAAGAACAATTCAAACCTTGGAGGATATGCTTAGAGCTTGTATATTGGAGTTGAAAGGTAGTTGGGATGATTATCTTCCTTTGATAGGATTTGCACACAACAATAGTTATCATTCTAGTATCG
>NW_026020936.1:0-1002 GCF_019186545.1 Solanum stenotomum
AATAAAATCATGTGTTTCAAGAGTACTAAATCCAACAAATTTCAAAATCCATGTAAAACAGCCCACCAACAACATACATATATATATACATATATAACAACCTTCATAATTTGATCATGGAGGCATGAAAACCATAAACATCATATAATCATTCCATTTCATGATAATATACAAAAATAGACCATAATAGGATGTGTAGTAATAATTCCATAATTCAAGAGTTCATAAATGATCATAAGGACCCATAAACTTGAAGTAAAATAGAGGATAAATGGTTGGACTTGTGGAAAGGAAGGTTTCCACAATCAACCCACATACCTCAACTTTGGAGAATTCTAGATGAAGATTGGAATGGAGAATTGCTTGAGATTGAATCTTGAATCCGGAATTAAAGCTTGGGATCCTTGAATTTGGTTGATGATCTTGGTGGAATTTTGGAGAGGGTTTAGAGAGAGTTTTTGGATGTTTGAGAAATGTTTTAGAGACTTGGAATGAACTAATGATATATAGGGAATATCATATGCCCTTTGGAAAAAAATTGTCCAACACTTAGAAAAAATAATGGGGCGGGTGAACAGTGTTTCGGCTTACTGGAAAAGGCACTTTTCTGCCGGCGAGGTTTTACGAAAATGGTTATAACTCCCTCATCCTAACTCGGAATGAGGCGAAACAAATTGCGTTGGAAAGCTAACTCACAAAGCTTTAATTTTGATAGTTTGAGCTCCTTCTAGTTCCTTGTGTGCTGAGAGATATGCCCCTTTAAAGTTGACCCTCAAAATCGCATTTTTTGCGATTTTCGAATTTTGATGCGATTGTTCTAAAATTCGGGTTAGACTCATTTCCCACTCAATTTGACCCCCTGAATAAGAATATGAAGTCGAATTTCCGAAATGATGCACGGATTTTGAGATATATGGAAATTACAATTTTAGGTGTTTCCGAAGCACATTTTCGGGCATTTTTGGGGTCGTTTCAAAAATTAACCAAGTAAGAAAACCCATT
>NW_026020937.1:0-984 GCF_019186545.1 Solanum stenotomum
ATTTTATTTGATTAGAAAATAGTTAGTCATTCTTTCCTTTGTATTACTATTGACATGCTTTTTGTTATTTTTCATATTTTAACTTGCACAATTTTTTTAAAAAAATAAAGAATTTTATGAAAGATTACGTACCTAACAAGTATATTGTTTGTTAAATAAATCATATTGAAGAATTATAACTAAAAGGGTCTAAGTTCAGTAGTTCCTTATATAAAATAAGCATTCCTACTTTTAAAAAACGAGGAGGAAAGATTATTTACGTTTCATCTGATGATCCACGACAAATAAGAAATTAAGCAAAAAATTAAGTTAGCATTTTTTTTTTCAAAATATTAAACATATTATTTTCACCACAAACAAAATAATACGAAAATAGTATCTTATAAATTGAAACAATTATCATAAACATTTTAAAGCTTTTACCAAAGTATTGATCATATTTCTTCTTTTTTAGTATGTGCTAATTTATAAAAGAAATTGTCTTAAAAATTTTTGTTATGATCGCGCGAAGCGCGAACATGTTAACTAGTTTATGTAAAAAGGGAACAAAAGAATCATTTTATTCAAAATTAATTAGCATAAATTAATCACATTTTAAGTTATTATGTTAAAGCTTAATTTTGAATGTGACTTGTTTATTTCAAATAAATTGATTTTTCTAATTGATAACAAATCAAACTTAAGTTAAATCTCAAGTAAGTCAAATAATCTCTATATATATAATATTATAAAGTTAAATAAAAGAAAAAGTGATGTGGCACCTCTCTTTGACCAAGGATCCTATTTATCTTTTTTCTCATCTTTTTGACTTTTATTACTATTTTTTTATTAATATTATTGTACAAAAATGAACAATTACTACTCCACTTATTCATATTAATATAGTAACTTAATTATCTTTATTTTCATTATTTCCATGGCTTTTGATAATCATAACTTTTAATTCATATTAATAATCATGTTTAACATATCTTTTGGTATTCC
>NW_026020938.1:0-1107 GCF_019186545.1 Solanum stenotomum
CAAATTGATTTCAAAATTTGAAAATTTCATTCCTTTCCTCTCAAATCGTGCTCCTAGATTTTCAAGGTAAATCTTATGCGGTTTCAATTAGTTTATTTATTTTTTATTTTGACAGTTTCATTCTTATTGTTTTGATTTGTATTTGTATATGACTGTGATTTCTTGTGGATTTTCAGTTTTATCGTAAGATACAATTTGTATGACTTTTGTATAATGTAATTTGTATAGCTTTTCAAAGTTTAGATGTTTGTGTTTGTATAGATTCTAACAAATTTTTGAGTTTTATCATATTTATATAATTTCAAATTTTGTATTACTCCAAAAAATAGATCTAATTTTAGATCTGCAATTGCACACATATTTGTATAAATCAGTAATTGTATATAGCTATTCTAATTGTATAATTTTATACTTTATTTATACAAAATATATAAGTACAAAAGTCTACCAATAAAGTTATACTTATACAAATATATAAGTACAAAAGTCGACCAACAAAATTATACTTATACAAAATATATAAGTACAAAAGTCAACCAACAAAATTATACTTATACAATATATAAGTTCAAATCAGTTAAAAAAAGAAAAAAGTTCAAATCAGTTAACCTGGTTGTATATTTGTCCCCATACATATCATAATAAATTTAGTATTCAATTCAACAAATAGTATACTTATTTGTATATTTTGATATACATACAAATTTAATAATCTTTTGACTCGTCTACCAATATAATCATACTTATAACATAATAGTTATGGCCCAACAACAAGCGTTTGATACTTAGGCCCATGACAGCTTAGCAAAACCGGCCCACTTTCGAGAGAATTAAACCAAGTCTAGGTCTCCGGGATCCATATTGGTATATACATATAATATAAAATAGAGAAAGATGTATAAAATAGCAAACTATTAATTCAAATTAAATGTTATAATCACAGTTTCATTTAATTCTAATCTGTAGTAAACACTTTGTCATTCGTCTCTCTCCCCAGAAATCTCGCTTGCTACTCTCCCTTGCCTCACTCACTTTATACAAACACAAATGTATAAATTGTGTTTGTGTTTGTATAAGAAAGAAAACTGTATATACAAATACAAATAC
>NW_026020939.1:0-265 GCF_019186545.1 Solanum stenotomum
CATAGAAGAATCAGTAAATGGCGTTTTTTGGAAAATCGGCACGCGCAAACCGCCTTTAGTCAGTTTGGTTGCGTAGATCTCGAAAAAATACGCGGATTCAAAAAAAATCGCCTGAAACGGACACCCGAGGCCCGAGTTATGGCCGTTTGAAGTTTCATAAATTCAAAGCCACCTTCCACCTTTAAGATGCTGAATTTCAAATGGCCGTAACTCTCGGCTCGAACGTCCATTTGACGTAACCTTTTTTTTGAAACCTCGTATTTTT
>NW_026020940.1:0-300 GCF_019186545.1 Solanum stenotomum
TAGTGACAGGATGAAATCAAGGTTTACTATTAAGAGAGAATGTTGACTAAATATGTTCAAATTGATTTAGAGATTATTGAGAATTGGAAGAAACGAACAACAATCCGATTTACCAATTTACCTACGAAATTGCTATCAAATCAACAAATACTACTAATTAAGGGCAATTGTCAATTAAGGAGAGGGCTAAATCAATTGTTAATATACACATGCCACATTAACTTATGGTCAATCAAGACTTAAACAAGTTGATTTCAACACAAAAATTCACACACTAGTTCTACCACAAAGTTAACACAT
>NW_026020941.1:0-628 GCF_019186545.1 Solanum stenotomum
AAAGAAAGGTAACAGGGGGTCACTCTGTTAGTAACTGAGCAAGAAAGAATCCTTCTCGAGAACCATTGATGATGACTGAGAATCTGACAATAGATATGCAGGATCTCAACCATTTAATCCATTGCACTCCAAATCGCATTTGTTGTAACATGTTTAGTAAGAAGTTCCAGTTCACAAGGCCAAACGCTTTATGTCAGGCTTCTCCTGTTTCTGTCTTGAGTCTACTACTTCATTGGCTATTAGTATCGCATCCAATATTTGCCTTCCTTTTACGAATGCCATTTGTTGATAAACTACCAATTTTTCCATCGCCCTCTTCAGCCTCTAAGTCAAGACTTTTGAAATAATCTTGTAAATGTTGCCTATTAGGCTTATAGGACAGAAGTTTCTTCGTTCGTATTTGACATAGCATTCTTAATGTGTGGATTAAATAGCAGAGCCACCAAGTCAAGAACACTTCATAATAGAAAGAAATATATATCCAATAAAACTACTGCAGAGATATTAAATCTGCTGAGATGTACCAAGTATTTCAAAGCCGGCTAGAAGATGGGTGGTATAAATATAGTGTCACGGGTATTCCAGTGCAGCAAAAATCATTGGTTCTTTTATTGTTACGGTAAACCCC
>NW_026020942.1:0-264 GCF_019186545.1 Solanum stenotomum
TGCTCCTGCAAAACAGTAAGATTAGTTTATGATTAGTAACTTTCGGTCTTCAAATCCATTTTCCAGAAGAATATTTTCTACAGTTAAAAGATTTGTGACCAAGATCACCACAAGTAAAACAAGTAATTTTAGTAGAATTTTTAGGAGAATAAAGATTAGAAATAGATCTATTTGATCTGTTAGAACTATGATTAGAAGAGTTTCTTCTATGAAGCGTAGTTCTATTAGATCGGACAGAACTATGACTTGGAGATTTTCTGATGT
>NW_026020943.1:0-16958 GCF_019186545.1 Solanum stenotomum
CTTTATGCTCCAACAACTTTGGCGCCTCCTCGTGACTTCTGGCTGTTACGCTATACTACTGTTACGGATGATGGGAGCTTTGTGGTATGAGATTTGTTTTTTCCAGTTGGTTTCTTAAATCAAGAGATTTGTTTTCTGTCATCCCCGGAAGATATGCAGTATCACTTTCATGATGTTTATGAATATCACACACAATGTGCCCCCCGAAATATTGTTTTTCTCCTTAAAATGTTTGAGTATGTCTCCAATATAATCCAAACAGTATTCTGTTTGGTGGACATATACATTTTTCTTGATGTCTATACCTGCAACTAGATTTTGGTATTCCTCATGATTCAATATTTCATTTAATAAATGCACAGGTTTGTGAAAGGTCATTGGGAAATACTCAAAATGGTCCAAGTATGCCGCAAGTTCAGAATTTTGTGAGAGCGGAAATGCTGCCTAGCGGATACCTTATTAGGCCTTGTGAGGGAGGTGGCTCTATTGTCCATATTGTAGATCATATGAATTTAGAGGTAAATGTGTCATCTATTATGTCTGAAAATGTATCATTTTTCAGTAGCTACGTACGCCGTGTTACCGTTTATGTATCATTATTATTATTGCCAGGCATGGAGTGTGCCAGAAGTGTTGCGTCCACTGTATGAGTCATCTGCAGTGCTTGCTCAGAAGACAACAATGGCAGTAAGAACTTCTACCGAATCTGATGCAACATGTCATGTAAGACGAGAACACTATTTGTACTTCAGATGCTCGATATCATTGTGTTCCTTTCCATGCAGGCACTACGCCAACTGAGGCAGTTAACTTTGGAAGTTTCACAGCCTAATGTCACTAATTGGGGCAGGAGACCAGCAGCTCTACGGGCATTAAGCAAGAGGCTGAACAGGTCTGAATACTAGCTTTATATGAATGTTGTTTCTGTTTTGTTAGAGTTACTTGCTATTTACTATTCATTACACTATTTTGGCAGAGGGTTCAATGAGGCTCTCAATGGTTTCTCCAGTGAAGGCTGGTCTATGCTGGATAATGATGGAATGGATGATGTCACCATCCTTGTTAACTCATCCCCCGACAAATTGATGGGTTTAAACCTTTCTTTTTCTGATGGATTTACATCTCTAAGCAATGCAATTTTGTGTGCAAAAGCATCTATGCTTCTACAGGTCAGCTGAATCAGTATGTTTATGCTGAAATTATACAATTTACAGTCTTTCTTGTTTGATAGAATGGACAAATAATTAATTCTCCATGTTTCTCAATCTCACTTCATTCTCTAACTGGTCGAATGACTGTTTGAAATCTGATACTATTGACTTTAATTCCAAGATGATTAAGAATACTGATGAGAATCATTAAGTTAATTGGCTTACTTAGTCGTTCTCTTCTCTTCTGAGTCTCTGTGCTTGGGCTGCAAAAAACCTTAATTTCGTGGCAGGGATACAAAACCAAATTAAAGGGAAAACACCATTTTACTACATTGATAGTGTAGCTAGATTGGCTTGGCTTGGCTATGTTAAATTTCCTTTAAGCTGTTATACTATGATAGGTAGATAAATACATTTTACTGCTTTTAACCCCTTAGAAAATTGATGCTTGGTTTTCTACTGGCATATACTGGTGATCGTTCTGTATGGTGGATGGATTATATGCTGCCCAAATTCTGGATATTTTATTGCTTGAAAAATCATAAAATGGTTAAATAGAGGTCTTGTTATCAAATTTGTATACTCTGTTATTACCCGTGATCACTTACTTTTCCTAGGCAATTTTTTTTACACAACATCTTCCTTCTTTTTTTGGGGAATTCATGTACTTTATCCTGACTTGACCATATTCTTTTCTTGCTTTTTTGACATCTTCTTTTTTCTTGTTCAGAGTGTGACTCCTGCGATACTTCTCAGGTTTTTGCGTGAGCATCGATCAGAATGGGTAGACAACAATATTGATGCTTACTCGGCTGCAGCTGTTAAAGTTGGTCCTTGCAGCCTACCTGGGGTTCGAGTCTCTAACTTTGGGGGTCAAGTGATACTTCCACTGGCACATACTGTTGAACATGAAGAGGCAAGAGTTTAGATCTTATTTAGTCAATGGCATGCCTATCTTTCTATCTTCTTTGGATACTGTTAGAGTCCCACATTGATGGGTGCATGGACCGGTGGTCTGCTTCTTTGGACTTGGACAATCCTTCTCTCATGAGCTAGATTTTTGGATTGAATTAGGCCCAAGTGTCATATGTTTACATGGTATCAAAGGCCATCTCATCCCAGTTCTTGTTTCACCCGAAGTTGACCCCCCATCTTATATTGTCCATGCTTCAGCTATCCAGTCCTGGAGTGCCGGGGGGTGTTGAGTGCCACATTGGGTTGTCTCCTTATATGATCTTTGGAAATCCTCACCACTGTTTTACTAGTTTTGTTTTGGGGTGTTAGCCCTCTTGTAATTAAAATTAAAATAGCTAAACAAGTCCTTAAATTAATACCATAAAATACAAAATTTAACTTCTTGTTAAATTTTTAAATGTTAAAAAACTTTCAAATCAAAACATTTTTTTATTCTTGGCCCTAATTTTTATTCTATCTATTTGTCTTTTTGGCTTAAGAAAAAAAATGATCAATGTGCAAACTACAAAGCAAAAACACATCATTCTTCATCACTTGGTCTGATTTGATGCTTTTGATTGTACAAGTTTCTTCTTCGTTTTTTTAAAGGTTATTTTCTAAATTTCTACCCATTTTTTGAAAAAAAATTGATTAGTTCCCTTAGATGAGCATTTCTGATTATTTTTTAGTCAATTGTTGATTTTGATTAATGTTTTAAGATGAAGCAATTCTATGTACATTTGCACTTATTTTATATTTTTCTTGAAATTTCTATCATTTCAATGTTATTTATCTTTTAAAACACTAATCCTCAACTCATGAGCTAGTTTTTGGGGTTGAGTTAGTTGTAAGGTCCATTTCTTTGACAAGTATTATTGTTGATCCCTTGTCATTAATGTTGATCACAAACTCCTTTGTGCTCAGTAGTTGCTGGAGGTCATTAAGTTGGAAGGAGTTTGCCATTCCCCGGAAGATGTTATAATGCCAAGAGATATGTTTCTATTGCAAGTAAGTTCTATTCCTGAACATGTGAATATTGTTCCTATGTAGAGAAATTTTACTGGTTCTAACAAAACTCATAGCTTTACATAAGCAGACTTAATACTAGATGGTGGGCTATGTAATTGTTTGAGAAGATTTAGTTAACTCTGGTTTTGGACTACCATCCAGATCAACACATGCTCGTATGTTGTTCTCCTGATCTACTAAAATGCAAAAGTTACCATGCATGTTCATCTTTAGTATCACTAGGCTGCTGTATAACCAAATAGTGAGCATCCAGATTCTTGATACCTCTGTTAAGATGTCACAAGATTTGACGGACTCAAAATATTGGTCAAACCTGTATAGAAAGCTGAGTATGCAAGGTTAAAATGGCTGTTTTGACTCTAAATGTGGTTTACAACGCTTTGACTTCTGTGCTTTTGGCAGTTGTGCAGTGGAATGGATGAAAATGCTGTTGGTACCTGTGCTGAACTCATTTTTGCTCCAATTGATGCCTCGTTTGCTGATGATGCACCACTCCTTCCTTCTGGGTTTCGCATTATTCCTTTAGACTCTGCTAAGGTATCATGTTCATCACTTGATCACTTCTTATTCTGCTGTTTCCTTGTCTGCTTGTTATCCACGGAGTAATTTGAGAATGTTCAATTTCATGCAGGAAGCCTCCAGTCCAAATCGCACCCTTGATCTTACTTCTGCTCTTGAAACTGGGCCTGTAGGAAGTAAGGTGGCTAATGACCTCAAGTCAACTGGTGGCACATCAAAATCTATTATGACAATTGCTTTTCAGTTTGCATTTGAAAGCCACATGCAAGAGAATGTTGCATCAATGGCTAGAAAGTATGTACGAAGCTTCATTTCATCTGTTCAAAGGGTTGCATTGGCACTTTCTCCATCCAACTTCGGTTCTGTGGGAGGCCTTCGTCTGCCGCTGGGGACTCCTGAAGCTCATACACTAGCTCGGTGGATCTGCCAAAGTTACAGGTGTGGCATATACTTGCATGTCACTTAAAATATAAGTATGTGATTTTCTAAATCCAATTCTAAATGAAACACATGGGTTGTAGACAGCCTATGTTGGTTTAGATGTATACTGGCCATGTCGTGATATATTTTGTCTTCCGAGTTCAATAAACTGTGTCATCTGTTTCTATTCGATGTATCATGGTTTGTTGGCAACCTATATTGGTTCTGTTGTATAATGGTCGTGCCACATGTTTCATCTTTCTGCAGTCAATCAATCATTTTGTATTATCCTCTGTTATGGCTGAGATGTGTTGCTTTCCTCTGAAAATAAGAGAGATTTGATTCCTCTCTGTAATAAGTTTGATTCTTTCATTTTTTATTTCTGCAAGTGCTGATGTGCAAATGATGTTTACTTGTTTCCGTTTAGAAATTTTCTTGAATAGGGTATTTGTATATGAGGAAGCTATTGCATCTTTGTCCACTGCTAATTACGTGTTTGACTCTTGTTCTCCCTTTTTTACAAGGCGTTTTTTGGGTGTGGAGCTTCCGAAAATGAGTAGTGAAGGAAGTGAATCTATCCTTGATAGCCTATGGCATCACTCAGATGCTATTATCTGCTGCTCTGCAAAGGTTTGCTTTCTTGGACAGTCTTTCTCTACAGTCTCATGCTCATGTAAACAGGTTCTTCAGCAAAATCTTAGAATTCAAGTACTCCCCCGGTTCCAATTTATGTGATGCACTTGACTGAGCACAGAATTCAAGAAAGAAAGACTTTAAAAACTTGTGGTCTAAAACAAGACATATATATTTGTAAAGCTATAAATGTATCTCATTAAGGGTAAAAATTTTGGTTTAAAGTTCACTTGTTTTTAAATGTATGCGTACACCCTGTTGTTGTTGAAGGCATCATTCTTTTTGGGACAGGCTAAAAAGGAATATGTATCACATAAGTGGGAGTTGGGACACAGGGAGTATATCTTGTTCTGGAAAATATTCAGCTGGACTATGCGTTAGAAGCAAGACTTCGTGATTGTGACTTTGACTTTTGACAACATTGGTGTTGTTTATAGTTCTCATCTGCTACCAGTTCTAAAATCTTTTGGTATATGGGTGCTGAAGTTCAATATTTATGCAGGCTATGCCAATTTTCACATTTGCAAACCAGGGTGGTCTTGACATGCTCGAGACAACCTTGGTTGCACTTCAAGATATCTCTTTGGAGAAAATATTTGACGAACATGGAAGGAAAAATCTCTGCTCTGAGTTCCCACAGATAATGCAACAGGTTGGTAACTCCTTTGTGAGGAATCTATTCAATTAGTGAGGCAGTGATTGGGTAGTCTTGTAGCTACTATCTGCTATTACAATGTGCTATTATACACTTGCCAAACTTAGCCAAGCACAATTGAAATGAATAGAGTGATTCTGTCTTTTTTGAGAGAGCGGGAGCATTCAAGCATGCACTAACCATGTTAACTCTCATATTGTGACAGGGTTTTGCATGTCTCCAAGGCGGAATCTGTTTATCGAGCATGGGTAGGCCTGTTTCTTACGAGAAAGCCGTAGCTTGGAAGGTTCTGAATGAAGAAGATACTGCTCATTGTATCAGCTTTATGTTTGTGAATTGGTCGTTTGTTTAAATTTGTTATGAAGGGAGGTATCAGTAAACTTAAGCTACATCTCTACAAACCATTTTGAACAAGTTTGGATTAAATTACTTTTTGTGCTTTTGTTGCTACTCAATGTGACATGAAATCGTTTGGTATGTGATTACAAGATGGACTATGGGAGAACAAGAATACCTTTTTTATTGTTTTTTCATTTGGTGTCTTTTAAGACACTAGTCTTATGATAAAGCTTCTTATTGGCCTATAAATAGTTGTCTTCCCTTGATGAAAAAGTAGTAACAAAACTATCACTCTCTTACTCTCCCTCATGTTCTGCCTCTCTCTCTCTTTAGTCTTCTCCTTTTAAGTTAATTAATTATAATAATTTGGGCTTTGTTATTTTATTTTCCCCGCTAATAACTTGTTGATGTTAATTAATTTGTTGATTCATGTGTTCTCTATTTAAATAGGGAAGACTTGTTTAATCCTAGGGAAATATTTCAATCCATTGAAATATTTCTTAGGACAGTGTCCAACATGACTCAAGTATTAATATTTTGCATTAGTATTTATATATTACTATCATAGTAATATTCATCTTATCTTCAGACTACTATTTTGCTAGATAAGTTATATTATTATTGTGATATTTAATTGTTTCCCAACAACCTAAAAAATTATGACATATAATGTGTCCTGAAACTATTGATGGTACTGATTTTGGTGCTACCTTGACCGCTATTGTTCAAGTCATTATGTCAGAGACTAATGGTAAAGAAAGATATAAGTACGCGAATAGACATGGTTATAAATTCAATGTTAATAATGAAACCTTCATGGACATACACCTCAATGCAAAAGAATATTGGAAAGAAATGACAATCCCTCTAAGCTAAAAATAAATTTGATTGAAACGGATGATATGATTATTGCGGTCATTTCAGATAAAATTATTGAGGCCAATGTGAGAAATTGAGTGATAGACTCTGGTGCTACAAGACATATTTGTATAAATAAAAATGATTTTTTGTCATACACCCAAGTTGAGAAAAGAGAAGAAATTACCTATTTTGGTGACTCAAGGACAACCAAAGTTTTTTTAAAATGAAAAGTTCTTCTCAAACTCACATTTGGTAAAACTTTAGCATTGAGTGATGTATTACATGTTCCTAATATCCAAATTAATTTGATTTTTGTGGGATTATTAGGAAAATGTGCAATAAAGGTTTCGTTTGAAGATAATAAGGTGATAATGACTAAAACTAATATTAGTGGGCAATGAATTTTGTAATTATGGCTTATTTGTGCTTAATATTTGTGATAATTTCAGTGAAAGTGTATTTGCTTTTGATTGAGTCCATTCTTCATGGCATGCTAGATTATAACATGTTAATGTCTCATATATAAAGAATATGTGATCTCTTGATTTAATACCTGATTTAGACTCAAATAATTTTGATAAATGTGAATATGCGATGAAGCTAAAATTACTAAAAAGTCTTTTTTTTCCCCAGTAAATAGAGAAATTGAGTTATTATCTTTAATTTACACCGATTTAGGTGATTTGAAACAGACTATGACTAGAGGTGGTAAAAGATATATGTGACTTTTATTGATAATTTTTTCAGATTTACTAAGTTGTATTTGCTTAGAAATAAAGATGATACATTTGATGCTTTTATTGCTTATGATTAAGTCTGATGTTTAACATCAACTCAGTAGGAAAATCAAGAATAAGATCTAATAGAGGTAGATAATAAATATCTTTGGGTGCTTTTTGTGAAAAAGAAGGAATTATTCATGAAGTAACCCCGCCTTATTTACTTGAGTCTAATGGAGTAGCTGAAAGGAAAAATAGAACTTTAAAATAAATGGTGAATTCCATGTTAATAAGTTCTAATGCTCTTGATAATTTGTGGGGTGAAGCTATATTATCTGCGTGTCACTTGCAAAATAAAATTCCTCATAAAAGACGGAAAAAAATCCTTATGAATTGTGGAAAAGTTTAAATCTAATTTGAAATATGTAAAAGTGTGGGGGTGTCTTACTAAAGTTCTTTTGCCGAAACCTAAGAAGAGAAAAATTGGTTCTAAAACTGTTGATTGCATACTTATTGAATATGCTGAACATAGTGCTGCATATAGATTTCTTGTGTTGAAAAGTGATGTGCTTGATTACAATACTATAATTGAGACAAAGAATGTTGATTTTTTTGAACATATTTTTTCACCGTGCGATAAAATTTCTCATGCATCTATTGAAAGAAATAATTGATGAGGATGAATGAAGCTGATGATTGAAACATGTCAAAGGAACAAGTCCAACGAAGCTGACTAGTGAGTCTACAACAAGTGTTGAAGATGAAGGAAGCTGATGATTGGAACATGTCAAAGGAACAGGTCCAACGAAGTTGACTGACGTGTTTACAGCACACGAGTTTACAACATTGTTGTAGAATTAGAGTCGCACTAGGATTAGACTACTTATATTAATTATTATTATATTACGACTATGATTAGATTACGATTAGGATTATAGTACAACTATGATTAGATTATTTATAATTGCATTATTAATATTATAGTAGTAATATGTATCGTAGTAGGACTCTAAGTATAGTTAACTTAGGACTCTACAATTCTCTCCCTATATAAGGAGCTTGTAGCTCAACATTATTTTTATCAATACAATCCTTGATTTCTCTAATCCTAGACGTGAGATTTCTACATGGTATTAGAACATAAAAATTTTTCCACTCTCTGAGTATTGATTATAAAAAAAACACGTTAAATTGCAATGACCACTTCTATCAATATTATGTCGACCTCTTCACTTCACCAACTCATTACCGTTTGCTTTATTAAACTTAAGCTAGCTAACTACCTCATAGGGAGGACACAAATATCTCAATTGATTCAAGTGATGAAACTAACATGTCTCATCTATGAACCAAGTAAAAGCAGTTGTTCCACTGGACAGACTGCTGGGAAAGTTGTAGCGGTTGAGAAGAATGCAAAAGATAGTGACACCATTGATGATTGGAAGGAGAAAGATGTGTTGATTAAGAATTGGATCTCAAGCACCTTGACCGAAGAAAGCATGTACCTAATTGTGGGCTGCTCAACTGCCAAGGAGATGTGCGAATGCTTGGAAGAAACTTATCTTCAAGCAACAAAAGAAAAAAAGTTTCAACTTAAACAACTACAAAGTGTTAGGCTAGGAACCAAAAATATTGATTAATACATCAAGGAATTTAAATGCATATGTGAAAAGTCAGGCCCAAAAATCATGTTAGGTAAGACACCATATTCCACCCTTAATAATCAATTTGTTAATGCTCTCACAGGCTTTGATATATGGGAAGATGAAGAAGAGGTGTCACAACAAAATTATAACATGATATTATCTGCTTAAAAAGGCAGGGGAAGAGGAAACAACAACATCAACTCCAGAGAAACAAGTTTCAAGCCTGCTGGACAGGGAACAGGTTCTCAGAACAGTCAATATGGACCAGGTTCTCTAAACAATAAAAGTTTCCAAAATGAAAATAAGGAGATGAATAGTTTTGAGTCATGTCAAATATGTGGTAGGAATAATCATACTGCTCTTAAGTGTTTTTACTGGTGGGACTACTCGTATCAATCTGCAGATGAACTATCACAAGCAACGACTAGACATCACATTCATACTGAAGCATTGACAAAATAAATTTTTGCTGGGTATTCAAAGTTTTTGTTGGGTATTCGAAGCAAGCTAGGAGTAACCGTTCCTCTACTCTTTATCTTGAGGGAAAGTGTTGAAGATGAAGGAAGCTAATGATTGGAACATGTCAAAGGAACAGGTCCAACGAAGCTGACTGACAAGTCTACAACAAATGTTAAAGATGAAGGAAGCTGATGATTGGAACATGTCAATGGAACAGGTCCAACGAAGCTGACTGACGTGTTTACAACACACGAGTTTACAACACTGTTGTAGAATTAGAATCGCACTAGAATTAGACTACTTATATTAATTAGGATTATATTACAACTAGGATTAGATTACGATTAGAATTACAGTACAACTAGAATTAGATTATTTATAATTGCATTATTAATATTATAGTAGTAATATGTATTGTAGTAGGACTCTAAGTATAGTTAACTTAGGACTCTACAATTCTCTCCCTATATAAGGAGCTTGTAACTCAACATTATTTTTATCAATACAATTCTTGATTTCTCTAATTCTAGTGTAAGATTTCTACAATAATGAGAATATCTCTTATGAGGAACAGAGAAGGAGAAAAGGCCAATGAAAATGATTTTCAAACTTTTCTTGTTGACAATGAACCATTAAATTATTTTGCAGCTATGTCTTCTTCTGATGCAAAATTTTGAAAAGAGGCAATAAAAATTGAAAGTGATTCAATTATGAAAAATAATACATGAATTTTGACTGATTTACTTCCTGGTGCAAAATCTATTGGTTGTAAATGGACTTTCAGGAAGATATTTAATCCTGATGGATCTATGGATAAATATAAAGTTCGATTAGTAGCAAAAAGATTTTCTCAAAAATAAAATATTGATTATTTTGATACATTTGCACAGTGACTAGAATTTCTTCTATTCAACTTTTAATTGCTTAGTATCAATTCACAGGCTTTTTATTCATCAAATGGATGTAAAAAATAACTTTCTTAGATGGTGATTTGGTAGAAGAGATCTATATGGTTCAACCTGAAAGATGTATTATTTCTAGACAAGAAAATAAAGTTTGCAAATTAATTAGATCTCTTTATGGTCTTAAATAAGCTCCTAAACAGTAACATACAAAATTAGATCAAGTCTTAATGAGAGACAATTTTTCTTCTGTTGAAGTGAATAAATGCGTTTACACTAAAATGGTAGACAATGATTATGTGATAGTATGCTTATATGTTGATGACATGCTTATATTTGGTACAAGTTTAAATATTGTGAAAAGTACCAAATTATTTTTGTCTACTAATTTTGATATGAAGGATCTGGGTGAAGTAAATATGATTTTGGAAATTAAAGTTATAAGGAGTGAAGATGGTATAATGCTGTCACAAGAACATTATGTGGAAACAGTTCTTAAAAAGTTTGAATGTGTCGAGGTGACACTATAGCCACTCCTTATGATGTTAACTCTCAATTGAAAAAGAATTATGATGACTCAGTTGCTCAGTCTAAATATGCTCAAATTATTGAAAGTCTATTGCATTTAATGAATTTCACTAGGCTTGATATTGCATATGCTATGTGTAGACTGAGTAGATATACTCATAATTTCAATAAAGAGCATTGGTTTGCATTGAATAAACTAATGAAATATTTGAGAGGATCCATGAATAATGGTAACATGTATAGTAGATATCTTTCTACTTTAGAAGGCAGGGGAAGATCCACACCTTAGCATGGGTGGTTAGATGAACAATCTTCGGAACAGTTTTGCGAGTATATATGTTAAATATCAATTTTTTGGATGTATACTAGTTGTTGAACAACCTTGACACACTAAAGAAAGATATCCAAATGGTTAAGACTGTTCAAAGTCACCTCAAAGGCCAGGGTTCAAGCCCAGACTAAGGCGTATTTTTGTTTATTTTTTTTTAGTTTCGTTTTTAAAGAGAACAAAAATGACGTTTCAATCTTTATAATCTGACTAGCAAGGTTTATTTTTTTACTTTTCCTAAAGTACGAACACCCTTGACAAAAATCTTGATTCCTCCACTGTTAGAAGGGTATTGTGATGCAATTTGAATATCTTATTCAGATGAGACAAAATCCACTAGTAAATAGGTGTTCACATTAGGTGGTGCAATATCCTGGAAATCAGCTAAACAGACGATCATTGCTAGATTGACTATGGAGTTAGAGTTTGTAGCTCTAGAGTTAGTTGGTACTGAGACTGAGTGACTAAGAAATTTCTTAGCAAATATCCCTTTAATAAAGGATGAATATCCTCTAGTGTTTATACATTGTGATTGTCAAGCTGTAATTGCTATTGCGGAGAATAAATCTTATAATTGTAAGAGACACGTGAAATTGAGGCATGATGTCGTTCATCACCCACTGAGAGATGTAATAGATTATGTGAAATCAGAATTGAATTCGGCCGATTCACTGATTAAATCTGTGAGAAGAAAATTAATTCTTCAGACCTCAATAGAGATGGGTTTAAGGCCAATGTGATTTTCAATAAAGATGGTAACCCAACCTATCTGATTGGAGATTCCATGAAGTAGGTTTGTATGGGTAATAACAAGTCAATATTGACACTGTGCACTAACTGAGAATGCTTGAGCTACTATTGAAAATGAGGGATAAGTTATTAACTCTTAATGAATTCATAGTCCTTAATTAAGGGTGGTGTATTTAAAGCAACATACTTTTGATGAATTCACCTATATGAGAAGTGGAGTGAGGCCGCTCCTATGAGATTTTGGCTTAGTCTCTAGAGCTCTCATGAATACCAGGCACACACATTGCCTATTGGCGTAAAATCGCATTGAACAACAAAATTAATGAGATTAAAATGTGATTGGTAAAGTCTCTGATTTACAATGAGAATTATTGATTCATAGAAATTTTATATTTCATCAGTAATTCTGTAAATTAAATTTTATCGATCTAACTTTGTTTCATAGTCTGAAAGACACTAGACATATTGCATTTTGTCCATGAAAATCAAGCAAGTGATATTTTTCGTATAAATTCTTTTGAAATATGTGGAAAATTGTAAGCAAAATGGTTTATTTCAAAAGACTTTTTTTAATAAAGTATTTGTGAAGCCATTAGGGAATTGTAGTTATCAAGTTGTCTTCTTTATTGGAAAAATGTTTCAGCACTTGGCAGTGTATGCCATTCTTTTACACCCTCCTTGACACTTGTCCTATGATGAATTTTGCATAATTATCTTTCCTTTATGAAAAAAACAGTAACAAAACTATCACTCTCTTACTCTCCCTCATGTTCTGCCTCTCTCTCTTTAGTCTTCACCTTTTAAGTTAATTAATTATAATAATTTGAGTTTTGTTATTTTATTTTTCCACTAATAACTTGTTGATGTTAATTAATTTACTGATTCATATATTTTCTATTTAAATGGAGAAAATTTGTTTAATCTTAGGGAAACATTACACCGCTGAAATAGTTTCTTAGGACAGTGCCCAACACAACTCGAGTATTAATATTCTGTATTATTATTTATATATTATCATAGTAATATTCATCTTATTTTCAGGACTATTATTTTTCTAAATGATAAGTTAAATTATTATTGTGCTATTTAATTGTTCTTCGACACTTTATCGATAAGACAAAAGATTTCTTGGGTGTTACATGATCTCCAGAAGAACGGTGATATTGATATACAATAAATTCGTTCGAGTGATAATCTAGCAGATTATTCACCAAATCTTTATCAGTGTCAACTCCTTTGAGGATGGTATACAAGATTGAAATGTGAGGACTTTATCAGGTGGAGTAGAATGCGCGTTATACTCTTTTTTCTTTAATTAAGATTTAATTCCACTGAATTTGTCTGATAAAGTTTTTAGTGAGGGTATATATATAGTGTTTGTTCCTTCACTATAATTTCTATTTGACATTCAAGATAGAGTGTTGTAAAATAAAAGTGGATGTATATGTGTGAGACCACCTATCTTCTTTGAACCAATGAGCCTCCCTCTTAATGGCGAAGAACCAATGTTTGACTATAAAAAACCACTTTGTTCACTTACAAAGAACAACAATACATATACAATTCTCTCCTTCTCTCTCTACTTACTTTAGCTTTCTTATTTTTTTCTTCTTGTTTATTTAAGTTTGTTTTCTTATTTATTTTATAATATATTATTAGTACGAATCTCTATCAGTTCAAGTAAATATTTTAAAAGCTTTGAAGATATAAATTTTTCTTTCATAAATAATATCAAATCTTTTTATACTTGAATTTATTGCTTTGGATGTATCGGAAAAAGCTACCTACCTTAGGTATTAGATACCAAAATTCATCTTGATGTGATGGATCTGACATATAATATCCAAGATAAAAATCAGGCATCAAATCAAAATCGTGCCAAGGCAATAATATTTCTCCTACATCACCTTGAGGAAGGTTTAAAAATGAAATATCTTTCTGTTAAAGATTCTCTTGTGTTGTAAAATAATTTAAACATTGAGATATTTCATTTTTTAAATCTTCATCAAGATAATGTCAAAGAAATATCATTGTCTTGGCACAATTTTAATTTGATGCATGATTTTTATCTTGAATAATGTCTGTCAAATCTGTCACATCAAGATAAATTTTAGCATCTAGTAGCAAAAATAGGTAGTTTTTTTTTTCGGTATATCCAAATCAAGAAATTCAAATTTAGAAAGATTGACATTATTTGAATTTTTTTTAATATTCGAAACTTTTAAAGTATTTACTTGAATAGAAAGAGACTCGTATTGATACGTCTTATAAAATAAACAAGTGGAACAAACTTAAATGAACAAGAAGGAAATGATAAAGAAAGCTAAAATAAAGAGAAAGAGAGAAGGCAGAATTGTATATGTATTGTTCTTCTTCGTAAATGAACAAAATTACTTTTTATAGCCAAACATTATTTCTTGGCCATCAGGAAGGAGACTCATTGGCTAAGAGAAATAAACCATAATGGGTGGGTCCCGATTAATTTTGATATATTTATTTTATCACACTATTTCTATTAATTAATATTTAATATTGAGTCTTGAAAAATGATATGTAGAATAATATTTAATTCTAAGGATAAAGCAAAGCATAGAAAAAATAATTGATATATCAAAAGTGATGAATAAAAATAAAAATTTATTTTAAAAATAAATGATAAATAAAAATAAACGGAGAGTATATATCAAAATTGTTTGAGATGTAACATCATCAAATAGTCTTTGGATTAACTTACCTTTTTCGAAAAAACATTTCCTTAATAATATATTCAAGTAGTCATCTCAAAATGCATCAATTAATTATGATTAAATGATAAACATAGGCATATATGTCCTACTTTTTTTTGTTTGTTTGTTTGCTTATTAGTTGGGACTTATGGTTTTGCTTTAGTTTATTTTTCTCTTCTTTCTTGTATGAGAAATAAAGGAATGCCAGAATATTCAAAAGGTTACTTCAGTTTTTGTCACGATTCAGATCGTCGTGATTAGCACCACACTAACCCTCCGGTGGGAGAACCATTACTAAAATCAACTAAGCAGCCATAACCAAAATACTACATATTTAAAGATACGGAAGCATGTTTAAATGACAATAAAAATGGAGTCCCTATAAATTCCAAAGGTTTAAATAATTAACTAACCAAACTAATGAGGAAATTCAACCCCTAGAACCTGAAAGTCATTGTACCAAAACTCTACTAACGACAAGTCCAAGAACAAGGGGTACAACCCCGAAGCTAAACAAAACTCCTTAAACAAATAGTCTAAGTTCGAAAAGGGTGGACTTACACAAGAAAAATCCATGGCAGCCTGAAAGAACTGGCTCACCCTTGAATCCGGTCACACTCAATAGTCACCTAACTGAGGTCTATCAATAGCCGCCTGAAGATGCCTTGTACTCAATAAAGAACAAGCAAGTGCAGTATCAGTACACAACCACAGTGTACTGGTAGGATCACACGGCTACCCCAATAAGTGAAACAAATGCAAGTAACCATAACATTATAAAACATGCATATATCAAACATATACAATATTAGTCATCTTTTCAAGATCAAAGTAACATTCCACGTTCTCAATAATACACATTGGTTATCATTTTTAGAACAACAAATTGTCTTTCAACCTCAATCACCATTAGATATGAATGTAATCATCACAAGTAGATACACAACACAATTCAATGGTACTCTCACGAAACCCAAATCAATGGTCCTCTCATGGAACCCATACCTAAACTGTTAGTGTATTGGTACGTGGTACCCGTTTAAATGTTTATGCCGGTACGTGGTAACCGATCCAAGTGAGTGTGTCAGATCGTGACACCTGTTCTAATGTTTATGCCGGTACGTGGCAACCAATCCCAGTTAGCGTGTTGGATCGTGATACCCGCTCCATTCAACAAACCATAATCACAATGTATATTCTCACAATCATACAACAAGAGGTGATTCATAGCATACAATTATTCAATTATCCTCATTTACGATTATGGTGATCAATAATGCAACATTCACATACATACATGCATTATAATGAAGCAATTACAAACATATATCACACCAACATGAAATCACAACCATCACCTACCTCGAACAAAGCTTGAATCCCCTAAGAAGCTTGATTCTTCCTTTTCGGATTCTTTTCGCTTGTTCTTGGTCTACAAACAATAATAATAACACATGAATTAATAAACGATGTCTAATTACCCGAATTAAAGTCAACACTATCAACCCTAGATCAATTGTAACACCCCAGAGAATTTTCGAACTAAGACTCGAGCCATCCTTCATGTGGAGTGGGATTTTACCGAGGAATAAAAATTTCTTGAGTGTTAAGTTAAGGTCCCTAGGTGTAGCACATTGAGTTCCAAGAAGAGTTGAATTGGAAATAGTCATTTTGGAAAGAATCTAGAAAATTTGGCTAAGTATGGAAAAAAAAGAAAAGAGTTTTTGGTAAACTTTGAGCAGTCGTATCTCCTAGCTCAAAATGATTTAGGCGAATTTCCAGTTATGTCTGGAAAGCCTTTGGAATGATCTTTCCAACGCCGCCGAGTTTNACCTTTAGCCTCAAGAATGGTGGAAAACTGTCAAGAAAGCACCTGGGGTCGTCTCTTAGCTCTCAAAGTTGAAACTTGCAGAATAAAACGATTTTGGAGTTTATTTTCAACTTATTTCGCGACTGGCCCGTCACAACGGTCCTCACCCCGCTATAGCGGCTTGCACAGAAACAATGAGTCGAATTAAAAATTCCAAACCCCTATTTCATAACACACCTTCATCCCATAAAACTCAGAACATACCTGTTCACGCTAAGATCAGTTTCGAGAGTTCTACTCTCTCAAATTTAATTACTTAAAGTCGTATGTGTTCCTTAACGTCTTAGTTATCTACTCATGTGATCAAAATTATAATTAGATCACCCAATTGTTACAAGATTTTCCTAGACTCGCCCGACTCTGATATCGTCCAAATCTGGACTAGGCTAGGAAATTCCAAGTTACAACTCAAAAGTTTTCTAGCCCCAATTCTTTCCCATTGGTTTTTTCCTAACGATAGAATCAGGTC
>NW_026020944.1:0-274 GCF_019186545.1 Solanum stenotomum
GTAACTAATTTACGCAGCCACCTTCTATGAAGGGTTCTGTTTCAATTAGTTCTCTGATGTAATCTAATATTTGTATTTTCCTTTAAAATTCAGTTCTAATTGTCGCATCATATCGACGGTAACATCCTCCGGTGTTGGCAAACTTGTTAGAAACTCTTGTGACTCTNCATCACTAGATCCAAGTACCGCATTAATCCAAGCTTCTTGTTTAGAACTTAACTTGGCAAATTATCATTTCTCCTTTCTGTGTTGACCCAATCTCTAAATAAAACTG
>NW_026020945.1:0-274 GCF_019186545.1 Solanum stenotomum
AACAATATTTTATTAGTACTATCTTTTTCTATTATTATTATTTCTTAGCAACTTAATAGGTGGAATTGCTGACTCTTCTTTTCTATTAATATTAATAATAGCCTTTTAGCACTTACTTCCAAAGCTTCTTTATCCATGGTGTCCAAAGCAATTTATTCACTAAAATAACTCAACTTCTTAACAGCATAAACTACCTTCCCCAAAGAGAAACTTCCCATTTCCAAAATCCAAAATCCAAAATCCAATTTTTTTCTTCCTAAAAATACATATATTT
>NW_026020946.1:0-790 GCF_019186545.1 Solanum stenotomum
CTGAATTCTAGGGACCTAATAGGCGAAATAACCCACTAGTGAAATCCCACATACCTGGTGACGAATTCCACGGAGAAATCTTTCAATTTTGGGGCTGGAACTGAAGGAACCTCCCTGCGTTCTTGAACTAAGGTTCTTGACCTTTTTCTCCTCTCTTGCTTCTAATTTTTCTAAGTTTTGATTAATGAATTGACTTAGGTAAGTTCTAGTTATGTTTCTAGGTTTAAACTAATTAAAATCTCATGATTTAGGGTCTAAACGACGTATCTTAGGGGTTAAACGAAATAGGGAAAGACCAAAAGACCCCTAAATTAACTGCTATCGGAGTGACCTACGGAATGGACCTACGGGCCGTAGGTCAATCTACGGTCCGTAGATTGTGTCCGTAAGTCAAGTCTGCTCGACAGACCTAGGATTTCTAAAACGAGCATAACTTTTTACTCGGAGGTTGGAATTTAGCAAACTCGGTGGCGTTGGAAAGATAATTCAATTATCTATCTAACCATAGGTCATGGGACATATAATGCATTTTGTGCTAAAAGTTATGACCATCTGAAGTTGACCCATCAGAATTTTCAGCTAACTGGCTGCTAACCTTCGATCTACGGTCAGACCTACGGACCGTGGATCGAATGACGGTCCGTGCTGGTCAACCGTAGTTTGTGTCAAAGGCTGGGTAAAGGAGGTCTCGATCCACGAACAAAGACCTGGACCATGGTCTGATCTACGGACTGTGGGTCTGTCCGTGAGTCGGGACTTTGTTAATTTTCTGAGCTGGCTGGGGAGGGGT
>NW_026020947.1:0-522 GCF_019186545.1 Solanum stenotomum
CGCTCGTTTAAGTTGATAATACCATAATTGTGCTTCTTCCAACAAGTGAAATTCAGCCACTCTAACCTTTTCTGCATCTGCTGTATGTTGATTTTCAAAAAACTGCTCACAACGATATGCCCAAATCAGTGGGTCGTTGGTGCCATCATAAGTAGGAAAATCCATTTTTGCATACCTTGGTATTGTCGAATTGGAATTACCACTAGTTTGATGATTATGATCAGCTGGTTGAATAGGCAGTGTATTGCCTCTAGGAGCTGGATTTGTTGATTTACCAATTGTCTGGGCATTACTTGATTCTGCCCCATGGACTACTGGTTTTGTGGAGCCAATTCCCAAGCTAGAAAATTGTTCTCGAATAACTTGGACAATTCTTTCACCGAGACGTTGTTCCATAGCTGCAAGTTTAGAGTCTATTAGTGTTTCTGTAATCACACGTTCTTCTTGAAACTTGGAATTGATCTCATCGCGAAATCTGGAACTGATCTCATCGTCCATTGTGTTAGGCTCTGATACCAAATT
>NW_026020948.1:0-292 GCF_019186545.1 Solanum stenotomum
CGTAAAATCTGTCCGGCAGAAAATGCAAACTCCAGTAGCTAATTTTACTGTTCATTACTGTTCACCCGCCTGAAATTTTTTCTAAGTGTTGGACCATTTTTTTCCAAAGGGCATATGTTATTTCCTATATACCATTAGTTCATTCCCATCCCTAAAAACATTTCCCTCTCTACAATCCTCCATTTAAGAAGAAGAAGAAGTGGGAGCTAGGGCATTGGATTCAAGGCTTTCTTCATCAAATTTCGTGGGAGATCATAGCAAAGTTATGGTGGTCTTGATCCTTGTCTAATTT
>NW_026020949.1:0-318 GCF_019186545.1 Solanum stenotomum
ATCATAAACCATAAAACCTAAACCTTAATCCTAAACCCTAAACTCTTAACCCTTAACCTTAATCCTAAACCCTAAACGCTAAATACCAAACTCTAAACCCTAAGCCCTAAACCCAAAACCCTAAACCCTTAAACCTAAACCCTAAACCTTAAACCCTATATCCCAAACTCTAAACACTAAGCCATAAACCCCGAACCCTAACCACTAAACCCTAAACCCTAAACCCTAAACCCTAAACCATAAACCCTANAAACCCTAAACACTAAACCATAAACCCTAAACCCTAACCACAAAACCCTAAACCCTAAACCCTAAACA
>NW_026020950.1:0-309 GCF_019186545.1 Solanum stenotomum
TTGCCAGCCCTACTCCACGCTATGAGTCATACTCCACGCTCACCCCTCCTAACCCCACAACCTTACTTCCTACCCCCAATTTCTCTAGTGTTTGCCTAACCAATTATTTTTCTTTTTTCCAACCAGGGCCGACTCAATGCTTTGTAATTTGGGAGCCTCAAAATTTTTTATCAAGAACAAATTATGTGATAAATTTATTATAGAAAAAATTAATTATTTATGATAAAAAATATAATTTTTTAAAAATATATTATTTTATTCATTTTAACATCTTTTGTATTTTTGTTAAAAATAAAAATTAATAGTGAA
>NW_026020951.1:0-401 GCF_019186545.1 Solanum stenotomum
TTGTACTGATCATCTTCAGGAACATTCATCAGTCCCTCATGCTGAACATTAACATGATTAGCTTGAACATTCCTTCCTTTAACCTTGTAATCAGTTGGATACCCTATCAATTGGTAGCATTTTCCGATTAAGTGTCCTGTTTTCCCACAGTGATCACACTTCATTAGGTTGAAGCAATCCTCCCTCACATGCCCTTTCACGTGACAAAAATCGCATACTGAGTTCCAGTTCTTCTTCTTAGATCCTGAGCTCTTCGAAGTGAAAAAAACAGATGATCCTACTTCATGTGAACTGGATGTACTGATAGCAGCCAACTTTTGACTTTCATCCTGCACAATTAGAGCATATGCTTGGTTAACACTCAACATTTTTGATTTCAAGAGGATTTGGCTTCGAGCTTG
>NW_026020952.1:0-270 GCF_019186545.1 Solanum stenotomum
TACGAGCATCGCCTGTATATCTGGAGTTTCCACAGGCTCGGGCGGTGGCTGGGCTGGTCCCGGGCCCATCGGCTGCTGCTGTGCTGGAGCTGCTGGTGGCTCTATCACCGGCTCCAGAGTTTGCTCTCGGTCCTGGGCTGGTGCTGTAGCTCTGGCACGACCTCGAGGTCGGCCTCTACCCCTAGCTGGGGCCCTACCACGCGTGCGAGTCATCCCTATAAAAGAGTGGTACAAGTAAAATCTCAGAAACCGATAAGACATACAATGCAC